>NW_027498779.1:0-142849 GCF_021521415.1 Bidens hawaiensis | reverse complement strand
GATTAACGGTTATTGAAGCCCGAACGAATCGGGGGATACATTATAGACGAGATTATATAATATGTAGTGATGTTTACGAAGTATTAAAACTTCGGGATAAGTGAATTAAAGCACAGAAAAAGAATTTTCGATTTAATGATACGTCGGTACGTTAAACGAAACCTTTAATACCAAACCAAGCAAGAGACGATCGATCAAGCCGAAAAAGATGCGCGATTATTAATAATATGATGTTTTAAGTTAATAAATGTCATGGTTTAAGTTTTTTAAAGTTTTTAAATTGGTTTTATAAAAATTTCATTTTTCTAGCCAAAAACGACCGTTTTAGCCTCGTTTTAAGTGGAATTAAACATTTAACCGAAAAACGAACTAAACCAGATCATCCAAAACATTATCCAGATTTCAGAATCGGAATGTGTGGCCAAGAATGGAAAGGTGGGCCCACCCCACCTCTCCCCTTTAATGCCGATCGGACAAGGGGTAACCCCCCTTGTCTTGTTATTCTTTTTTCACTCAAACAAACCAACATTCTTCATTTTCTCTCAAGTTCATAACCTAAAACCGAGGGGTTCTTGCATGAAAAACAAGGTAATGATCGAGTTATATCGTTTTCATCTTCGTTTCTTGAGTTTGTTAGCAAGAAAATGAGGGTTTCAAAGATGAAAACCGATTCTAGCATGATCAAGTGATGTATACGGGTTATACAAGGGATCTTGGTCCAAGAAAGGAGTTAAACGAACCAAAACGAATTTTTACGGTTAAATCTTGTTTTTAAATCATAACCGAAACCATGAAAGAAATGGCTTGATTGTGGGTGTAACTTGTTGGTGTGGTGTTATTGTGTTTGTAGTTGTTGTATCTAGTTGTTAGCAAAGGCTAGAAAGCGAGATCCTTGCGATTTGAAGCTAGAAACTCAAGGTAGTTCGGGTTTTTGTATGTTGTTGTGTTTTGGGACAGATTGTGATACGTGTAGAGTTAGGTCATGAAATTTTACAGAGAGTGTTAGATATATGAAAATATGAGTTCTGTGAATATTTGGTAATTTTGGACAAAGGATGAATATTTGGTCAATTTAATGCTCGTTTTGGCCAAAAATGGTGAGAAAAATAGTTAAATATCATGAAAAATTCTAGAAAATTCCAGATAAGCTTTTTTATAACATATATAATTCACACACAAAATTTGAGGTCAGTTGGAGAAGAGTCTAAGTAGACTTTTCGGTTAAACGAGTGTCAAGGGTTTTCTAGTCGGTTTTAGTGAAAATGGCATGTAAAATGAGATTTTGGTTCTGGAAAAATTACAGGGGACTATGTGGATGGCAGGGGTCATCCAGGAAAAATTTGGGATTTTTTCTAAGTTCGTTTGGGATTTTACGGCATATTTAGTGTTAAATGGTGTTTAAAAATAGATAAATAAATTTTAAATATAAAAATTAATTCTGGAAATACTTTTATAAAATTCCCCACTGTCAAAAAGTGATTTGTATAAAATTTCAAGATCCGAGGTTAAAAGGATAATTATTTGTGCTAAAAAGAAAATAAAAACAAACTTTTAAAGCTTAAAACGCGGTAAACGGGGTAAAGTTCGCCTAAGCGAGCTGACTGGTGTATAAAAACCCTAAAAATGAACTATTTTCATATAATTGAGTTAAGTAAGTAAAAATGAATCATCCGAAAATAATTCGGATGAGTTGAGTAATTTTTACCCGATTTAACAGTTTCCGGTGCATTAAAGACGGAAACGGGTCCGCGCGGCCAATCGGGGCGTCTAAACCGAGCTCTAATTTCACAACTTTAACTAAATTATCAGTCAACAACTATTTTCGGGTCGTGTGTGACCAAACTCATTTTTGAAACGTAAAAACGGATAACCGTGCAAGGCACGCAAAACGGGAAAAAACGACTGATAGTAATCTTGACCAGTGAACTCTAACGATATCACAATCTGAGTCCTGAGAAGTGTTTCTGGGTTAACATTGCCCCCGGAACGGTTACAGTACTGGGTTAACAGTGTCCCCAGATTGTACCGGTTAACACGGTTAAAGTTATGATAATAGTGATTGTATAGTAACGAACTTAGGGATCGTATTACAGATCCGGACTAATAGCTGGTGTAATGTGATTCCTAATTGCCTACGATAAGGTGAGTTCACGAGCCCCTTTTTCTGAATTGCTTTTAAATATTTTCCCGGGGCGGAGAAGCATGTTATTATTGAAATGTTTAAGTACATACTGAACGCATGGATTTGCGTGGATTTATATATATATTTTATTGTACGGGAATCGTACGGAAATGTACTAAGATGGTAATTGTCTGAGTTGCTAACATTGTAAGGCCCCGCAACACGAGAGATTAACTGAAAGCCGGTAGAGTGTGAATAGTACTATTGGTCTGACAAACCCAACTGGTCCGGCATGGATTTGCTGATGTTTCCCAGCCAGTTGCACATGTCTATTTTGTTGTTGATATATATATTTTGCTATGCAATGTTAGGCATAGCAGTTTGGGGCAGGTCCGTGGGGGGGGGGGGATATGCCACGGGGGTTGTGTGTGATAGTCAGAGGTTTCACTTGTGCGCTCAGCATAATTACATCGCTAATATATGATTATTATAATGATTTGTCACTGTTGTTTAAATTAGTGAAACTCACCAACTATTCGTAGTTGACCCGTTTTCTTTCCATGCTTTCTAGGTACTCCCAAACTGGAATAAGTGCTACATGCTTGATGATGCGTGCTTTTTGTGGAAGCTTAGTGATCATTTTGTATTAATTATGTTAATGTAATGTTGGTAAAACTTATGTGTTATCGCCTAGACGATAACTAAACTCGGAACAATGTAATACGATGTAAATTAATGTAGTGGTGTTTTCTTTATAAGCAATGTGGTTGATATCAGATGTGTCTGTTCCATCCCGTTTACGTTTCCGCTGCAGTTAGGGGGTGTTACAAAAACCGAACCCAAAAAAAACTTGAACTCGGGATTTCATGTTTGGGCACACAAAACGAGACTAATGGGCAAAAATTGGGGCCAAAGAGGGCCCAAAAAGTTCCGCCCACCAAAGTGGAATAAACCCCCCCTTTTATAATTTTTTTTTAATTAACCAAGTTAAATTAATATTTTAACATCATTTTCTCATAACTTCTAGACTCTTAACTTCTGGTTCCATCATACATCCATGGACCCTAAGGTAAATCATCTTATTTGATCATTATATGCATGTTTTAATCATGGTTTTTACATAAAGATTGAACCTTGATTATCAAAAATATCTCTAACCATGCAAAACCCTAAAAATTATCCAAAATATGTTTTGGTCCTACACATAGTTAGAAACCTGATTGATAAGTTTTTTTTTGGCCATAAACACGGATTAGAGGGTTTAAATCGTGTTTTTACGGTTCAAATGTTCGGTTTCAAGCCTTAACCGAAATCCTAAGTTTCAAGGCTGATATTTTGATGATACATGCTTTGTTTTGTGATATAGGACCTGCAGTTACATTACTTAGAAGGACAAGAACCTGGAAATTTGAGCAAAAGAGTTGAAACGAGCGAAAACCGCAAAGGTAATGCCGAAACACCCGTTTAGGGGCTGTTTAGGATTAGATTGTGGCGTGCTTGTTGTTAGCTTGTGAAATTTTGTAGGGAGATCTGGGGCCATATGAACGAGTCGATGTCCAAATTTGTTAATTTTTTGACTATCCGATAATATTTTGACAAATTTATTACCGTTTAGGGACGTTTATTTGGAAAAAATACATAAACTTCTAGAAAAATTACGAAATTTTGTGGACAACTCAGGTATGACATAGTAAGCCCACATATGAAATTTGGATAATCCTAGCTATACTTTCTGGATTCGCGTTTATTCGAGTTTTTATAGTCGTTATTGGTTTGAAATGGTAACTTGACAAAAGTGTTAGGTTCTGAAAATTTTATAGTGCGTTTTGGGAGATATTTGGATCACTCACGAATTTTATTGGATTTTTCGGAAATCGTTTGGTATAAACGGACGATTTACGGGTTAAATATAGCATATAAAATGAATTTTTATAAATTAATAAATTATTAAATAATTCCAAAAATATTTTTATAAAAATCTACATATTTTACTTGATAAGTGTATAATGTTTCATAATTTAATGATTAACGGATAATTAATTGTGCTAAATTGAAGATTAAATAAATTGACGAGTTCATGATTAACGAATCTGTAGGAATATCAGAACACCAAAAGTGATCAAAAAACATATTTATGGGTTAATTAAGTAAAACTATTGGTTTGACAAACCTAAACAGAGCCGGCACGGTTTGCTGACACATAAACCCGTTTGCGCATGACCATAATTATACAAACATGCTATGTAGTGTTAGACATAGCTACTCGGGGCATGTTTTGGGCGGAAGGGGCCATAATGGTTGATTGTGCGTGGGAAATGGAGTCACGCAGCACGAACGAACAGTCAAGGCTTCACTGTAGCTTAGCATAGTTACATCATAACATACAAACAAACGTATTGGCAACGTACTTACATACATATTTGCATGCGTACATACAAACTATGACTTGTGATTACGCATAACTGATTTCTTGAAACTCGTGAACCTCACCAAACCTTATAGTTGACCCGTTTTAACGGGCTTTTCAGGAGTACTGGATTTGGATTAGAAAGCTAATGTGCTATGTGTTAGACATGAAATCAATGCTGGGTAAATTGAAGCAAGTGGGCTAGTAAGAACTAAAGTAGTCAACAGACTAGTTTTGACTGTATCACCTAGTTGTAAAAGATGTTAGAACAATGTAATTTGTTGTAAATTAGTTAGTAATGTTTCTTTACAAATAATGTGTTTGATACCAGTTGTGGCTGTTACATTACCGTTTTACACTTCCACAAATCACTTAATAGGGTGTGATAGAAGTTAATGATATTCATGTAGTTTTTGACTATCAAGAAGTGTTCCCTGAGGATCTTCCGAGGTTGCCTCCGGAACGAGAGGTAGAATTTCAAATAATGTTAATATTGGGAGCACAGCCCATCGCGAAAGCACCGTACCATGTAGCGGCTTCCGAGATGAATGAATTAATGTCCCAACTACAAGAACTCCTCGATAAATATTTCATAAGGCGAGGGTTTCCTCATGGAGTAAGCCGGTGTTATTCGTTAGAAGAACGATGGAAGTATGAGGATGTGTATAGACTATCATGAGTTGAATAAACTCACGGTAAAGAAAAGATATCTGTTGGCATGGATTGATGATTTGTTTTATAAAATACAAGGTCCTAGTTGGTTCTCGCGAATAGACCTTAGATCAGACTATCATCAGTTGAATGTGAAAGAGGCAGGCATCCTAAGACAGCGTTTTGGACGCTGTATGGACACTTGAGTTCCTCGTGATTTCGTTTGGTCTAACTAATGCTCCAGCAACATTTATGGATATAATGAATAGGGTATGTCGGCCGTTGTTAGACAAGTTAGTTATCGTTTTCATCGATGATATATTAATATATTCAAAGAGCGAGTTTGATCATGCTGATTATCTAAGAGAAGTACTGGAGGTTTTGAAAAGAGAGAAACTGCATTCTAAGTTATCGAAATGGACATTCTGGTTGCGCGAGGTACAGTTTCTATGGCACATAATTAATCCTGAAGGGATTACTGTGGACCCCGCTAAGAGTGAAGCACTAAAGAATTGGAAGACTCCGCAAAACCCAACTAAGATATGCAGTTTCTTAGGGTTGGCTGGATATTATTGGAGATTCATTCAATGCATCACCAATGTAGCCGCACCATTGACTGGTATGACCCGAAAGGATGTAGTATTCAATGGGGTAAATATTAGGAATAAGCTTTTGAAGAGTTAAAGAAAAGACTTGCACAAGCTCCAATCCTCATGTTACCCGATGGAAATGATTACTTGGTGGTTTGTACTGATTCTTCGCATCGTGGGTTAGGTCGCATGTTAATGCAACGAGGTAAATTTATGGCTTATATCACCAATGTAGCCGCACCATTGACTGGTATGACCCGAAAGGCTGTAGTATTCAATGGGTTAAATATTAGGAATAAGCTTTTGAAGAGTTAAAGAAAAGACTCACACAAGCTCCAATCCTCATGTTACCCGATGGAAATGATTACTTGGTGGTTTGTACTGATTATTCGCATCATGGGTTAGGTCGCATGTTAATGCAACGAGGTAAATTTATGGCTTATATGTCCAAACAATTGAGGGTTCACAAAAGCACATAGTGGACTCATGACTTAAAATTAGCAACAGTAGTGCATGCTCTCAAATCTTGGATACATTACCTATACGGTACTAAATGTTCCTTCTGTACCGATCATAAGAGTTTGAAGTACTTCTTTGAGCAAAAAGAGTTAAACATGAGGCAGAGAAGGCGGTTAGAATTGATAAAGGACTACGATTGTGATATCAATACTTTCCTGGTAAGGCTAATGTGGTCGCTAACGCACTAAGCTATAAGAACAGGAAGTCACCATGACGGTAAAGTCGTATAAGCTAATTAGTAACTCCGATCTCTTGGGGGAGATCGCCAAGGTACAGTCATGCGTGCATACAGAAGAAGGGTTAATGAAGAAGGAAAGGATTTTCATACAACAAAATGGGCTGATAGATAACACTCATGCTGTAAGGACAAGGTTTGGCCGTATGTGGATTCCACACAATAGAAATCTTAGAGGTTGAATCCAAGATGAAGCTCATAAGTCTAGATACTTGATTCATCCTGGATCCACCAAAATGTATCAAGACCTTAAAGAGACTACTGGTGGTCAGGTATGAAGAATGAGGTAGTATCTGTAAGTGCGTAACTTGCTTGCATGTCAAAGTAGAACATCAGAATCCGTATGGAAAGATGCCGCCACTTGAGATACCAGAATGGAAATGGGAACACATCACCATGGATTTCATAACTAAGCTACTGCGTATAGCTAGGAACCATGATACCATCAGGGTGATTGTGGACTGTTTAATGAAAAGTGCTAAATTTCTGCCTATACGAGAGGATATCTCGTTAGAAATGATAGCAAACGTGTTCATAAAAGAGGTTGTGGCTAAACTTGGAGGACCATTATAGATTATGTCCGATAGAGATACTCCTTTTACTTCCAAATTCTAGAAGAATTCTATGAATCTATGGGAACGAGATTGAGCATAAGTACGGTGCATCATCCTCAAATAGATGGACAGTCTAAAAGGACTATCCAAACCCTTGAGGATATGTTGCGTGCTTGTGTTTTAGATTTTGAAGAAAGTTGGGATGATCACTTGCATCTAGCAGAATTTTCTTACAACAACAGCTACCATTCAAGTATTGATATGCTACCGTTTGAGATGATATACGGTAGAGGTTCTAGAACTCCTCTATACTGGGGAGAGATTGATCAGAAAGAGATAGGAAGTTTAGAGGTGTTGTAACAAACCTCTTTGAGGTTTGATCAGATCAAGGAAAGAATGAAAGCTACTCAAGATCGCCAGAAATCGAATGTTGATAAGCGGCGATGACCGATTGAGTTTAACGTTAGTGACACTGTGATGCTTAAGGTCTCGCCCTGGGAAAGGAATCATTCGCTTAAAAAAGAGAGGAAGCTAAGTCTGAGGTACACTGGACCGTTTAAGATCACAGATCGAGTAGCTGAAGTCGCTTATAAGCTGCCTGAAGAGTTGGAAGGAATTCACTCCACTTTCCATGTTTTTCACCCGAGGAAATGTCTAGCCGATGACACGTCTCTTGTGTCATTCAAAGACATCGAGGTAGATGAATAGTTGAACTATGTTGAACTGCCCGTAGATATAATTGACCGGAAGGAGAAGCAGCTCCGTCGTAAAGTTATCCCCTTGGTGAAAGTGATGTGGAAACATTACACGGGATCAGATGCCACTTGGGAAGTGGTAGAAAAGATGCACAAGTTTTACCCGAGTTTATTTAGTAATAGGTTTAAATTGGAACAAAATTCGATTCGTTTGATTACTTGATTCGATTCATTTTGGTATTCGATTCGTTTTGGATTCGATTCGATTTGATTTGATTCATTTTGGAATTAGATTTAATTTGTTTGGGATTCGAATCGTTTTGAAATTCGATTCGATTGGTTTGGGATTTCGGTTCGATTCGTTTTGGAATTTAATTCAATTCGTTTTGAAATTTGATTCGATTAGTTTGGGATTCAATTCGATTCGTTTAGGAATTAGATTCTATTCATTTAGGGATTTGATTCGATCCATTTTGGGACTCGATTCGATTCATTTAAAAAGTTGATTTTCTGATGAATATTTAATATAGACTTATTAACGAAAATAAAATTTTTCCCAACTAGATGCTCTGCCACTTAGTTTCAGAAAATCCTTTAATCTCTTTTCTAGCTTCAATCTGTCTTCTTCAATGTCATGTTCAACCTTTTCATTTCTCAAGTATTTTTCATACTTCTGTTTGTACAAAGCCATATCTTGTCCACAAAACCTGTCTAGAATAACATATTCCTCTTCTTGTTCTATCCAGCAAGAATCAGTGTAGTGACCATATGAATCACATTTTTGCACCAAATGCTTGCAAAACTCCCAAGATCCTTTTCATTTGAGCTTTTGTCACTTGGTCTTGGGAAGTCAAATCCCAAGGAGGTTTTTACATACGAACTCTTTCTAAAATTGACTTGTATTGGTCCACAAACATCTAACTTTTGTTGTTCCTTTGCTTTGACAAACTTTATCTCTTTCAGTTTCATAAAAGTGCTTGTTGATTTTTCTTTCCTTTCTGACACTGTTCTTCTTCTTGGTGCATGATCAACTTCTCTAATGTCAAACAGCTCATGGTTTGAAAACACGGGATAGATGGGTGAAATAACATCAGTATTTGTAGAGCTTCCAGCTTTCTCATTTCTGGACTTTGATCTTTCACACAAGTCAAACACCTGATGTTCTCTTCTCATCTTCTTATAGTGCCTTCTCAGTTTTGGTGTTGGTCTTGGCACTTTTGGTTTTCCTTTAGAGGCTCTCTTGTCAGCTGGATTCCTAATATTCCTCTCATCATTATATTTGCCACTCTTGCAACTACATGTGCTTCCTTCACTTGAGTATTCACTGATTTTCTCTTCTCCCTTGTCTTTCTTTAAGTCTTCATGAACAGATGCATCCTTTTGTATCACAACAAATTCACCTTCTTTGTCTACAGAGACATTCTCATATAATTCCACAAACTCCTTTCTATCCTCAAAGGCACTTTTGAACTGTTTTAGGTATTCTTCTCTCTACTCCTTATCCACCTGCAATGGATATTTGGCACGTTCTTGTATTTTTCATCAGGATTCATCTTTTCTATGTGTCCCACATTATTTCCTATGAACACAAGATTTTAAAGAAAGTCCATCTGAATCTATAGTTCAGTGTTCTTCACTTTCTCATCAGTGTACATCTTTTTCAACCCATCAATCTCCAAGTTCAACTTGGACTGAACCCTAAAGGCTTTCATACAATCTTCTTCCAAACTCTTGATTTGATTGTCATATGTAGTTTCACTTGATCCATAGACATTCAGAAGCACATCTTTTCGACCACACTCACTTTGAGAGTTTGAAGATTGCCCAACTTCATTCACTTTAGCCACGTAAGCCACATTGGCCTTTTCCATTTCAGCAGCTTAATTGCTCCAATCAAAATCCCCATCTTGTGGAATCATAGTCACAGCAACATTTCCTTGATCCCTATTCTGATTTGCGGCATTAACAACTCCACTGTTCTGATTTCCTTGAATCTGCAGCTGATAGTTTCTTTGCTGTGGTTGAGTATGCTGTTGTTGCCTATTCTGTTGATAAGGGTTTTCATTCAAAGGTTGGACCCTTTGTTGATAGTTCTGGTGATTCTGATTTTGATTTTGATAGAATTGGGCTTAATTCACTTGATTACCAATCTATCTAGGAAGATTGCACTCTCAAGCAAAGTGTCCTGGCAGTTGACAGTTGTAGCAAATAGCATTTGATTTATCAAATCCAATCCGGTCATTTGCTCTAGAAAAAGTTGATCTTCCAGTTCTGTTGTATAGTCTCTTGCTCCCCACAGCCAGCATAGCAGCCAGCCACTTAAGATCCATGTCCTCCAGTTCATCTGCATCTCTTTGCTCCAAATCTTCTTGAACCACACTTGTGTGAATTATGTTCTTTGCCACAAAGGCATTGTATGAGTTTGTAAACATGGAGAATAAGGCTTGATAGTCATTCCCTTGTCTTGAATTTTGAACATATGGTGGATGCCCACTGGCTGTTGATGCACTGTCATTGTCCTCAATCATTTGGATGTTGAATCTCTACTGACTTGCACCACATATAGAGTTTGTCTCTAATGGTTCTTCAACAATTGGATGCAGATGTTGAGATCTTGCTGATGCATTGCCCAAAGGAGCTACTAGTGCATTGGTCACTAGAAAGCTAGGTTTCTCCTCCTTTAGCATATGATTTTCAACCATTTTATGCTCTGTAGCCTATAGGAATGAGATCACATCATCCAAATTAAAGTTGGGAAAGTTTGCATTTTCTCTGATAAATTTGCTTGTAGTGTACCATTCGCCAGATAAAGATATGAACAATTTTTTGTTTAGGTCAAAATCAGAGATCTGTAGACTTATAGTTCTGATTTCATTCACTATTTCCACAAATCTTTGTAGAACAGACTTCAATCTCTCACCATATTTGAATTTTAAGCTGTCAAGCTGTTGTTTCAATCTATCCTTCTTAATATCCCTCAGCTTAACATTTCCTTCGAACATGTCCACAACAGCATCGTACATGGCCTTGGAATTTGTGTGATGATTCACACTGGTCAGTATCTCCTAAGAAAATCCTAACATCAACATGGATAGGGCTTTGTCATCCCTCTTTATCATTTGTCTTTCAACTATTACATTGGCATTCGGGGCTTCGGTAGGAATATAGGGACCTTCTCTAACGGAGTTCCATAATTCTGTATCATTGTAATTCACTGCAGCTTCAAACAAAACTTTCCATTTGATGTAGTTTTCCTGTCCCAATAATCTTGGTATCTTGTTTGTTGATACTTCTTGTTCATCCACAGCTTGACTTTCCTTCAGATCTGGACACAGTCACATTCAAAACCCGTTAAAGCTTCAAACTTTGACACTCAAGCTTCAATCCCGTGGCCTTCAGAGAGCATACACAGCTTTGATATCACTTGCCAGGACCGGACCTAGTGCAAAACCAATAGAGGTTGACTAGAACACACTAGATCTAATAACCTAAATGCCTTCTGAATATACCGGCGTAATCAATATATTCAAAGGTTGGGAATAAGTATTAGAATGACAAAACTGAGTAGAAACAATAAACAAAGATTCACCATATTAAATATATCATTTATGAATAGTGAAAAGGTAGCAACGAATGTCTAGGGTTTTGTGACGGCAGCGGTACGAGATAGCATAAATAAGGAATATTCGCTCTGTTTGTTATGCTCTCGTAATCCATAAAAGCTCATCTTTTTGTCTGGGAAACCTAGGATTCTATATATAGGCCCAGACATCCCTTCTAGAGACCCTAATGATTACATAATTAATGACAAAAATAAATACAAATGTAAACAGATCTTCGAGTATGATAATTCCTTGTCGAGCTGACTTGTAATGCACAACATGCTCGAAACATGCCTTTGAGCAGACTTTACTTGGAATATTTTCAATAGAAAATATTCTTCTCTAACAGACTTCAGTCTTCATAACTTATCCTTGCTTTGCTCGAATAGGTTCCACGAGCAATGAAAATAAGTTATTACGAGCCAAGATCTATTCGCAAATCGATACGTTAAATCGTGTTCAATACGTTAAACATTAATATATTAATGGAGGAATACGTTACAGAGAAAATCCGGCAGCATAACGTTACCAGGAATAAATATGGCCTATTTATAGTCATGTCCCATTCGTTAGAGCTGTTTTAATGAATGAGGCCTCTCATTCGGTAATGTACTAACGGATGAGGTCTTTCCATAGCCCATTCGCTAAACAACCTTAGCGAATATCTATACTTTACCGAATGAGCTGCCATTCGTTACACCGTAGAAACGAATGGGCTCTTACATTAACGAATATGCCTAGTCTTAGACGAATGAGGCCTCATTCGCTAAACATGCTTAGCGAATGAGCCTTTATATATTAAGTGTAAAGACTAAATTACCCCTATCTTATTCGAACAGCCGCGGACACCAAATCTGTGCACTTACAGACTCCCCCTTCTCTGTAGGTGTCGAATACTTTCCAATACTTTAGCATCCAATACTTTAGCGACGAATACTTTAACTGCATATCATCAGCCGTAATACCAACCTCCCCATTAGCTGATGATTCTCGGGCTTGTGCGAACTGACAAAATATAACTCTTTATATGCAAACCAAAACCTGTAGCTAATCTCACAGATCTCCCCCTCAAATAGGCATCTCCAGGTGATCATTCCGATCATCCGACTGGCATACGATATTGTTCGATCAAACGAATCAATTAGCAGCAAGTCATCGGCTATCTGTCGCACCGGTAAAGTAAAAATGTCTTTACCTTTAACCTCGTCACCATCTTCATGAACAACCCGATAATTCCACATCTTTCACATCGGTCTTCACTCTCTCAATAACGTCTATCCCAATTCATCACTCTTTGAAGCTCTTTGGCAACCAATACGCTTGGATGCACTACTGTTTTGGGCATACGATTCAGAGTTCCAACCTTCGTCAATCAATCCCGAACGATCATATTCTTTAATCAGATGAAAAGACCAGTATATTCCTCAATTAGATCAACCCATTGAAGAATTGTTCCCTTCAACAGAAGCAATCCGCCGAATACTCGTAGGATCAAAGTCCCTTAGAAAGAAGTAAACGGACAGACACTCGTATCCCACATATTCAGGTATCAATCTTGAACAAATCAATCAACAATTTAATAACAAACACAGTCTTGAACTCGATCAAACATAGCTTTGCAATCACGAATTACCACCCAAATTGTAGTAATTTTTCAAGAAATACTTGCAAACATAGGAAGATACCAATCAAATAAATGTTGGACTCGGTATACCCAAGACACATATTATTATTGATGTGGCTAGTATGTCATGATCCAAGTCAGGTCATACCTAATAACAAGCTAGACAGACACCAATAATATTTGTGTATATATGATATGATCATAACAAATAAATATTAAACATTGAGTTATTTGGAAAGGGGTTTCTAATTACATTGTACTTGTGAAATAAATAAATCATATGGATGATTTATATTTTGAGAGAAAGCATTCCATATTGTTAATTAAGATGGTTAAGTAACAATATATTAAGCATGTTACCTATAATGTATCATTGTGTATAACACAAAGCATTGTGTATAACACAATATAATGATGTATGACACAATATATGTGTGTATAACACAAAGCATTATGTATGACACAATATATGTGTGTATAGCACAATATAAGTGTATATGACACAATACAAGTTATATATAACACAATGTAAATTATATTACACAATGGAGGTAATATAACATAATGCAAGGTATTTATGGAAACCTTGCAAATAATAAGAAGAAGAAAGGAAAGAAGAGGGGCCACCCCCCCTCTCTCTCACCCTTGTCTTATTTTATTATTATAACTAACTTAGTGGGTACATGCAAGAGATGGGATTGGGTGCCTTGGCTGGTGCCTTTCATAACCTCCCAACTCTCTCTCTCACAATATGATACTATTACACAAGTAACAAAAATACTCCATTGTTCCTCCTCTTGTTCTTAAGTTCGGCCAAAGAAAGAAGAAAGGAAAGGAGTGATTTTAAGTGTAAATCCTAGCTAATCAAGGTGTTCTGTTGGAGCTTGGGGTATACAAGCTTGAGGAGCTTCTCCGTTGGAGCTCTTGCCCTTCCATCATCTCCTTCTTCACCCGGATTTGTCATCTTTAAAGGTAGTCTTGACATGCATGGACTTATAGTGACATGCATGTGTTTGATAGTATGTATTTGGTATTTGGATCTGAGCTTGGGTTTTGCATGTATAAAACTGGTTTTATACACTATAATTTAAAACTAATTTTCGCTGTGTTTTTCATAAAATTAGAATTTTATGACTTTGATAATCTTGTTAAAACCCAACAATGGCATCAAGAGACGCTTATACGGATGCATGCTTCATTAGACCCAAAAATTTTCGGGTTTATTGTGGGTTTTACCATATGGTCGAAAATTTTAGGGGTTTTGGTTACCCCATGGTTTTTCATGGTTATACTTTACATGCATGTGGTAATCTTGAAAAACTAAGTCATTTGGATGATTGATTGTGTTGTTTGGACAAAACCCGAAACTTTCGGTTTGGTTATGCTATGGCCGAAAGTTTTAAGTGGTGAAGGGGAACCATTTTGGTCATTGTGTTATTGCATATTTGGATGTGTAATAGATGTTCATAACCTAGCCATGGCCTTGTGTTTGGTTGAATGTTTGTTTTGTTATGTTTGTTCATTCAAATGGTTGTTTGTTCATTCGATATGGTTTTAATATTTTATTTGGGTTTGTAATCTATTTATTCATTTCATTTGGTTTGTAATAATAAGTAGATTAGATGCATTTCTTTTACTAGAGAAAAATGTATTACGATATATTTTTGTAAAAGAAGATGCAAGGAGGGAAGCCCAAATAAAATGATGGAGACCACAACATGGGGGTGAACACTTGGAGCATTTGGATGTGGGATCAAGTGGGAGTTCATCGAAACAAGATCATGTCCTTTTGAGTCCATTAGGAGAGACCTTTTGACACACTTGTCTTCGGTCAACAAGTGTAGTCAACATTAGGAGGCTATGGTCATGAACTTGTGATTGTGTATTTTATGCTTGTGTGGTTGATTTACTTTTGTATTGTGTTATTGCAATATGGTTTGCTAATAACTTAAAATCAACAACTAGCGTAAAATTGGTTCCTTAGAAATCGTTAGGTAATAAAATCGGTTTTATTAAAGGCTAATGATTTCATAATAAAATGGGTTTTATTAATAGGAACTTTGAAAATAGGTTTTTCAACTAAGTACCATACATTTGAATGCATGCAAATGGAAGGTACATAAATTGTTTTCCAATCTAGAATTTAGAAAACGAAACCCTTTTATAAAATAAGTTGAACACCATCCTTTTATACAACACTCAAATCACTTAGGAACTCAATGTGGGATAAAGGTCACCTAACCACTTGTATGTGTAAAATCACATGTGTGTATAAGTAGGACGACTTAAATTGGAAACCATGTGAATAGGGTCACCGAAACATGGTGTACAATGGTGTTGATGGGATTAACATGCCAACTAAACATAAGATGTTTAACCGATCCCATAAAACTAGAAGTTGCAAAGGGTTGCAATCGTCAAACGTTGACTACCTTGTTAATTTAAATAGTAGGATAAAGGTCACCTAACTACTATTTGAATGTAACATTGGGTTCTAGATTTTAATCATTAATTGTCTTGGAGACATAAAGGGTATTAACAATTAAAATTATTGATATCAAAAAAACTAAAATTGAGCTTTGTTATATTTGTAAATGGTCGCAATCAACAATCCACCCAACGTTATTATTCCACCCGTTAATAACCTATCACTAAGATCTATTCTCGACAAGGATCGTCTAAACTATACTAACTTTATGGACTGGTATCGAAACTTGAGAATCGTTCTCAAGCAAGAAAAGAAATACTACGTAATAGACGAGCCTATTCCCGATGAACCTAGCGTTGAAGATGTTCAAGACCATAACGATTGGGTTAAGCACAATGAGGATTCGGTGCAAGTTTCTTGCCTCATGTTGGGAACTAAGATTCCCGAGATTCAAAAGGATTTTGAACTTTATGGGGCATATAACATGATCACCCAACTTAAGGAAATGTTCCTTACACAAGCTAGGGTGGAACGCGTCGAAACGGTTCGAGCGCTTCATGCATGTCGTATGGAAGAAACCCAATCGGTTTCATCTTATGTACTTAAGATGAAAAGCCACATTGATCGTCTCGAGTTTCTTAATTGTCCCGTCTCAAAGGAGTTAGCCACGGATTTGATCCTAAATGGGCTAACCAAGAAATTTGAGACTTTTGTAATGAATCACAATATGAATGGATGGCACAAAAGCTTTGGTGAGCTTCACGCAATGCTCAAGACAGCCGAGACTGGAATGGGTAAAAAGGTTTTACCCGTTCTCACGATCAATGAGGGAGGAAATAGGAAGAGGCATCACCCGGAACCTAAGGCAAAGTTTGCCAAAAGCAAGGGACAACACATGGGTAAGTTCAAGGGAATGGCTAAAGTGGAACCACCAAACCAAAGAAGCTAAAGGTTAACTCGGAGGATCCATGCTTTGGATGTAGGGAGATTGGGCATTGGATGAGGAATTGTCTAACCCGTCTCAAAGAGTTGAAAGCTAAGAGGGATGCGGGGCAAGCCTAGGGTAAATTTTCATGATTCATGTTGATCTTAATATTGTTTCCTCTAACACATGGGTATTGGATACCGGATGTGGAACTCATATTTGCAATTTATTGCAGGGGTTCAAAGGAAATGAACGATTTAAGAAAGGAGATACAAGTCTCCTCATGGGCAATGGATCAAAGGTTGTTATCGAATCCCAAGGAGACTACACATTGAAGTTTCCAAATGGTTTGTTTGTTGAAAGACATTTTGTATGCTCCTAGTTTGACTAGGAACATTATCTCTGTTTCTTTGTTAATACAATATGGGTTTGATTTAAAATTTATGGACAATGGTATTTATGTTTTCATGAATGATGTCTTTTATTTTAAAGCAATGCCGTCTAATGGCATTTATGAATTAGTTCATGATAACACATCCTTTGATAACACGTTGTACCAATCAAGCAGCAAGAGACTCAAAATGGATTTGAGTAAGACTTATCTTTGGCATTGTCTCCTTGGTCACATAAACAAAGATCGCATACATACACTTCAAAAGAATGGTCTTTTGGAATCAAGTGAAGATGATTCATTTGATAAGTGTGAGTCTTGTTTACTTGGAAAGATGACCGAGGACCCCTTTAGTGTAACAAACGAAGGGGCAAAAGACTTATTTGGTATCATACATTCGGATGTATGTGGTCCTTTTAAGGCAATGACAAGAAATGGTGAAAGATACTTCATTACCTTTATCGATGATTATAGTCGTTATGGGTATGTGTACTTGTTAAGACACAAAGATGAAGCCTTTGAAATGTTCAAAGTCGTCCAAAATGAAGTACAAAATCAACTCGATAAAACCATCAAAGTACTTCATTCGGATAGAGGAGGTGAATACCTAAGTGATGCTTTCAAAGATCATCTTAGGAGTTGTGGGATCATCTCACAACTTACTCCACCCGGAACACTACAACACAATGGTGTGTCCGAAGGAGGAATCGAACTCTATTGGATATGGTTCGATCTATGATAGCTAGAAGCACATTGCCTCTATCGTTTTGGGGTTTTGCTTTGCTCTCCATGGCCCGCATTCTAAATTTGGCCCCAACCAAGAAAGTGGACAAGACACCTTTTGAAATATGAATGGATGGGCTCCATCGTTATCATATTTAAAGGTATGGGGTTGTGAGGCTTATGTCAAGAACAACACCTAAAACAAACTTCAAAGTCGGTCCACTAAGTGTATCTTTGTAGGATATCCCAAGGACCCCATGGGATATTATTTCTACAACCCAACAGAGCAAAAGGTATTCGTTGCTCGAAAGGCCGAGTTATTGGAAACTAAGTTCCTTATGGAAGGTACTAGTAGAATGGTGAAACTCGAGGAGGATCGAGAACCACAAGTCTACACACGTTTGGTTGATACTAGCAATCAACAAGAGGTTGTTGAAAATGATCAAATGGTTGATCAAGACACACAAAACGTTCGCAAGTCCGGTAGAATTACTCATCCACCCGAAAGATAAGGATTTTTCATGGATAGGTGCTATGTGGTAGATTCGGATGAACACACCACACACAATCCGATTGTGGCAAATGGCTTGAAGCCATGAACGTTGAGATGCAATCCATGCATGACAACCAAGTATGGGATTTGGTTGTACCACCTCTTAATTCCAAACTGATATGCTTGGAAATAAGTGGGTTTTAAAGAAGAAAACCGATATGCTTGGAAACTTGGATACTTATAAAGCAAGACTTGTAGCAAAAGGTTTCACTCAAACTCAAGGGGTTGACTATGATGAAACTTTTTCTCCCGTAGCAATGCTAAAGTCTATTAGGATATTGTTTGCCATAGCCGCACATTATGACTATGAGATATGGCAAATGGATGTCAAAACCGCTTTTCTAAATGGGCATCTTGAGGAAGATGTCTATATGGTTCAACCCGAAGGTTTTGTCGATCCATAACATCCTAACAAAGTATGCAAGTTAAAGAAATCAATCTATGGATTGAAACAAGCATCTAGAAGTTGGAATCACCGTTTTGATGAAGAAGTTAAGAAATTTGAATTCATCAAGAATGGTGATAAAGCTTGTGTGTATAAGAAAGCTAGTGGGAGCATCATTACCTTCTTAGTATTGTATGTTGATGACATACTACTATTTGGGAATGACATTCCAACCATGGAAGGTGTGAAAGCATGGCTTGGAAGTTGTTTTTCTATCAAGGATCTTGGTGAAGCCACCTATATTTTGGGAATAAATATCTATAGGGATAGATCGAGGCGGTTGATAGGTTTAAAATAAAGTGCATACATTGACAAAATCTTGAAAAGATTCAAGATGGGGAACTCTAAGAAAGGTTTGGTACGTATTCAAAGAGGAAAGATATTGAGTGCATCTCAATGTCCAAGCTCAAAGGATGAGCAAGAGAAAATGAATGGAATCCCATACGCATCGGCTATTGGATCCATCATGTATGCAATGGTATGCACTAGACCGCATGTGTCATGCGCTTTAAGTATGACAAGTAGATTCCAACATAATCTGGGAAGTAGCCATTGGACGGCAGTTAAGAGTATATTGAAATACTTTAGAAGGACTAAGGACATGTTTCTAATATACGGTTCGGGTGAGGAGGAACTCATTGTAAAAGGTTACACGGATGCGAGTTTCCAAACTGATCAAGATGATTCTCGATCAAAATCGAGATATGTTTTCATTATGAATGGTGGGGCAGTCTCTTGGAAGAGCTCAAAACAAGATGTGGTAGCTTTGTCCACCACATAATCGGAATACATCACCGTGTCATTGGCAGCTCAAGAAGCTGCGTGGATAAGGAAATTCATTGCCGATCTAGGGGTGGTCCGTACCATTCAGGACCCTCTAGAAATCTTTTGTGACAACGAGGGTGCGATTGCTCAAACCAAGGAACCTCGTGCTCATCAAAAGACGAGGCACATTGAGCGGAGGTTCAACTACATAAGGGATGAAGTTGAAAAAGGAAAGATATGTATTCGCAAAGTTTATACCGATCAAAACATTGCGGATCTACTTACGAAGCTCCTTGAAAGGCCAAAGCATGAAGGTCACACTTGTGCCTTAGGACTTCTATATTCTAGTGATTGGATATGATCGAATTTTGTATTTGGATATCGGAACAATTGTTATTTTGACTCATTCATATAATTATGGTTTATGATTATGACATTTTGAGTTATGTTCCATATTAGCATGTTTAAATCCATGAATAAGTTACTTATTATAAATGTCCGTAATCGCTCATATTTGTGGGAGAAAATATGAAGGTAAGACTATTATGAACTTGGATTGGTGGATATTCATAAGGTATAAATATAGAGCAAGGGTTGCTGCCAAGGTTCATAGATATTTATGGGATATAAATATTGGACTAACCCGCTCTCAAATGTTACTACATGGAATCTTTGTGATTGATCATAAGTGAATTTGAGTAAAGGCGAATATCATAGTATTCTCCGACCTGAGATACATATTGGGTCTTGATATTCACCGAATATTGTACTTTGACTTAGTTCTTCGCTACTCTGAAACATGACAGTACATAAGTCTAAGATCAGGTATGGTACAAGGTGATTGTGAGAGACTTATGTAGTCAAAAAGGGATTTTTCCCTCTTATTCGTTGAGAGTAAGATGTCTAAGGCCTGCAAAGTTAAATCAACAAAGAATGATCATTTTGTTTCTCTGGATTTGACATGACATCTATGGCAAAAGGATAAATGATAGATTCACCTAAATCATTTCAAGTAAGGTACTTGAAGGGGATGATGTTATTGAATGGCACTTCGTCATGCGTATTAGGGGTAGTAAACCGTAGTTAGGCGGTATTTGCTACTTGCATCAATCTTCTATGTATCTTGTGCAAGTGGGAGATTGTTGGACTCGGTATGCCCAAGACACATATTATTATTGATGTGGCTAGTATCTCATAATCCAAGTCACCAATACATCATTGACATATTTTATCTGATGGATAAAGATACCATATGACATCTGTTCTACTTGAAGTCTAAGAAAGAATTTCATCTCCCCTATTGCAGTCATTTCAAACTTCTTCTTCATTACTTCTTCAAACTGCTTGCATAGAACATCGTTTGTCTACCCAAAAATGATATCATCGACATATATCTGCACAATCAGTAGATGTCCATAACAGCTTTAGTGAAAAGTGTACAGTCGACGGTTCCTCAGATAAACCCCTTGTCTAAGGGATGTTGAGACAACGTCTCATACCAGGCTCTCGGGGCCTGATGGAGACCGTAAAGGGCTTTATCAAGTAAGTACACTTTGTCTTTGTGGATCAGATCGACAAACCGCTATGGTTGTCCCACGTTGACTTCTTCACTAATCTTCCCATTAAGAAATGCTGACTTCACATCCAACTGATAAACTTTAAAACCTTTCCAGTAAGCAAACGCTAGATAGATCTGAATAGCTTCTAGCCTTGCAACTAGTGCATAAACCTCGTTGTAGTCGATACCTTCCCTCTAGTTAAATCCCAACACAACAAGTCTTGCCTTGTTTCTGACAATGATCCCATTTTCATCCCGTTTACACTTGAACACCCACTTGGTGTTAATCTGCTTTTTATCTTCGGGTAAGTCAACCAATTTCCAGACCTCGAGCTTCTCAAACTACATAAGCTCCTCTTGCATGGCATTCACCCAGCTTTCTTCTGTTAGGGCCTCTTTATATGTTTTCGGCTCAAGCTAAGAAATAAATAAATAAGAATTGATTTTGCAAAGGAGATACATGAGAGTAGAAACACTGGAGGTTCTGACCGAGTTCACGTCTAGTTTGCACCCCAGCATTCAGATCTCCTATCATATTATCCTTGAGATGGTAGGATAAAGTTCTCGGCACCACTTCTGTAGGTACAGACACTTCAATTTGGAGATTAGTCACATTCTCTTCAGCATTGGATGGAGAAATGGCTTCGATAATCTCCTCATCTGATTCACCATCGTCACCAAAGCAGGATAAGATTCTGGAACATCATCAGATTGAACATGGTCAGCTACTTCTTGAGGAATAGACACAGGTTCTTCATGGATAGTCACTTGACTTTCCGACAATTTTTTATTGTAAATCATCGTCAAAGTTTCTTCGGAAAAATCTTCCTTAGGGAGTTTGAAACTCTCCCAAATACTCTCATAATCAAATAGTCGTGAATTCCCCGGTCGTTGAATATTAGGAGTGTATCTTTGACAATCGACATTTTGGACTTGGACAATCTTGTGGATGCTAGGAATATAGACACGTCTAAGTGAACTAGCATACCCTACAAAGAAACCTTCCATAGATTTGGGACCAAATTTCCCACTTGGGTCAAGAACAGTACACATTGATCCAAACGGTTCAAGCCACTTCAAGTTTGGTTTTCGAAGATTAAGTAGCTCAAAACACATCTTGCCAAATTTCTTTACTGTAAGCACCCGGTTGAGTGTATAACAAGCTTCCACCACAGCTTCTGACCAAAATTTAACTGGTAATTTTGAATCAGATATCATAGTTCGATCCGTTTCAATCAAGGTTTGATTCTTTCGTTCAGCGACCCCAATTTTTTGTGGAGTGTAAGGTGCACTGAATTCATGAAGAATCCCCCGGTTATTACAGTGTCAAGCATCCTGTTGTTCTTGAACTCCGTCCCATTGTCACTTCTTATTCGCCGGATTGGTAGATCATACAAATTCTCCAGCTTCTTGAATAAGATCATAAGGGAATCATATATTTCATCTTTTGATTCCAAAAACATTACCCACGAAAATCTCGAATAGTCATCAGTAACCATAAGACAGTAAAGTTCTCCTGTAATACTTTTGACATTTACTGGCCTAAATAGATCCATACAGAGACGTTCGAAAGGTAAGTTGATGGAGTTGACAATTTTCTTCGGATGTGGCTTCATTGTCTGTTTTCCCTTTTTACAGTCTAAACAATCTTCACTTAATTGAAAATTCCTCAAATTAACTCCCTCTACCAGATTCTTGTAAACCAGATGATTCATTTTCCTCACACTTATATGTCCCATCCTTCGATGCCATAGAACCGATTCCCGTTCAGATGTTCTTGACATGAAACATTGAGCAGATCACGAAGACGTTGATGTAGTGCTCATATTCATGATGTAAAGATCATTCTCTCGTGGAGCACGCATAAGAATCCACTCTTTTGGAATTTTGAAACCAGGTTTCAAAATCAAACACTCCCAGTCCGTGAAGTGTGTAGAGAAGTGTTTATCACAAATCTATTATATGCTGAGAAAATTATTCTCCAATTCTGAAACGTAGCTGACGTTCTCAAAAGTTACTTTCCCATTTGTTAATGTGCACACACCAACTATCTGTCCTCCTTGGTTTCAAGCAAAACCAACATACCCTCCTCTTATTGATTTGACATCATTCAGGAAGTAGAGAGTACCTTTCATGTGCCTAGAGGCTCCACTATCCATTATCCAACGAGAATCGTGGGATCTTGGAAGCCCCTGCACATACAATTAACAGTTTAGTGAAACAAGAAAACCCAAGCCTTCTAGGTCTTGGGTTGTTTGAAGTTTTTGTATAACAACCTAACATCATCATAATCTGAATCACCAGTTAATGAATCTTCACTAGTCACTTGTTGTGACATTTGAGCCAAAACAAGGTACACCTCAGTACTTATTTATCGATTAAGCAAATAAAAGTGTATTATGTAACGATCTAACGATTAAACGAACGGGTCTGGTTATGACCCAGATATCCCGGGGGCCATCTATAAGTGATATACATTTAATATAAGCTAAAATATTAGTAATATGGCCTTAGTTCGATAGCAAACAAGTTAAACGAAAACATGCTCGTTTAACTACCCGCTATAGATTTAAACGCAAAAGATAGTTACAAACCAATCATTGTATCATCCGTTAAGCCGAAAAAGACTTACCACACTTATTTGAAATGTTTTAAGCAATCCGTGAAAATATTTTCAATTTTTACAAATATATAGTATGTTTTTATAATTTTACACAAAACTAGCCGAAAAACACTCGTTTTCGCACTGTTTGACGCACCCGATAAGTTTTTCACGCCAAAAAACGAACCCGAAATAAATTTGAGGTCGGGATTTCACATAAGGGCAAGAGAAATGAGACAAATGAACAAGAGGGGGGCCCATGGACCCCACCTTTGGGGCGGCCGCAATAGGGGAAACCCCCCCCCCAAAGTTTTCCTTTAAATATTGTTAAGTATAAGATATTTTTTCAACATCATTTTTGGGAAAAATCTGGACGCAACCTGCTCTCTATCAAAAACCAGCAAGAAACTAGGTAAAAATATCATAATTAATCGATTTTCGGTTCGTTTAAACTTGATTAATACCATATAAACATAGTTTGATTATCAAAAATCATTCCTAACTATGTAAAAATCCTAAAAATGGTCCATAAACATGTTTTGATCATACACATGGTAAGGAACCTGGTTTGATAGTTTTTTTTGCCATAAACACGGATTAAAGGGTTGAAATGGCATTTTTACGGTTCAAAAGTTCATTTTTGTGTACTAGCCGAAACCCTAAGTCAAGGGCTGTTATGTTGATGAAAAATTTCTTGTTTTGTGATATAGTACTGTATCTAGCCTACATATGAGCACAAGAGCTTGAAAAGTTGATTAGAAAGGCGGAAACGAAACAAAACCGCTAAGGTAATGCCGAAACACTCGTTTACGGGCTGTTTAGGTTAAGGTTGTGATGTGCATATCTTTAGGTCTTCAAATTTTACAGGGACATCAGGGACCATATCATTGAGTCACTGTTAAATTTGGTAATTTTTCAACCGTCCGAGAATATTTGGCGAATTTATTACCAAATTGGGACGTTTATTTGGGAAAATTAGTTAAAATACTTGAAAATTTATGATATTTTTTGGGAAACTCAGATTTGATGTAGTTTGATCACATATGAATTTTGGGATCATTTGGAGAAATCTAAGGGTGTTTTGTGCTTATGCGTTCGTATGAATTTTTATAGCCGAATTTGAACCGTAAAGAATATTGAACAAGCTTATTGCATTCTAGAATTGATACAGGTTGTTTTGGACATGATTTGAGTATTAGGAACTTTTGTGGAATTTTTGGAAATCGTTTGGGATAAACGGAAGATTTTCAGGCTAAATATAGCAGTAAAAATGAATTTTTAAAATATAATAAATCAGTAAATAATTCCAGAAATATTTTTATAAAAATCTACATATTTTATTTGATAAGTGGCTAAATTTTCATAATTTAATGATTAATGATTAATTAATCATGCTAATTTAAAGATTAAACAAATTCAATTTTTAATAAAAACCGGCAAGTTCGCGATTAATGAACCTGCGGGAATATCAAAACACCAAGAGCGATCAAAAATCATATTTTTTGATTAATTAAGTAAAAAACGAACCTTTCTATGAGAAATCTGGATAGATTGTGCGCGATTATTCTCAAATCAAACTGAATAAACGGAAACGGGCCCCATAGCCAATCCGGGACCCCAATATGTGATCTTTCTTTATAACTTAATCATTTTATTAACCAACACATTTACCCAAGCTTATTTCCCCATAACTATTTTCAGAACGCGTAAACGAACAACTTGGCCCTGCTGGGAAAACGGAAAACTGAGCCAAGTTCGGTTTTAAGTATTAGACATTGAACAACATCACAACCTAAGCCTATTGCCACTTTCTGGGTGTTCCAGCTATACCGAGATTAGTTATACAGCACAGTTTAGTATTGACATTATAATAATATTAAAGTATTAATATTATTATAATATTGATTATAGGAAACCGAACAAACCGCGAGCTGACACAGTGCTGAGTATCTACTAAACTGTGAGTTTCATGACCCCACTCTTTAAACGGTTTTACGAACTTTTGGGGTGAAAAGCATGTTTGATTTTGTATACATATCTGAAATTTGTAATGATGTGAATTATCTAAGTGCTAACACACGAAAGTCCCCACGATCACAGTGATTAACTTCGAGCCGGTGGCTTGCGAATAGTACTATTGGTTTGACAAACCCAAACAGAATCGGCCTGGTTGCCGTGTCACATAGCGCCGTTTGCACATGACCATATTTATATATACATGCTATGTAGTGTTAGACATAGCTACCGGGGCATGTTGTGGGCGGAAGGGGAGCCACAGTGGTTGATTGAGTGTGGGAAATGGATGCACGCAGAACATACAGTCAATGCTTCACTATAGCTTAGCATAATTACATCATTTACATACATATGTACTTATATCATGATTACAAGTGTTAACTTGTGAATTTTCATAACTGTTTTCTTGAATCTCGTGAAACTCACCAACTCTAGTAGTTGACCCATTTTAAACTGCTTTTCAGGATTACCAACGTTGGAATAAAGTGATGTCGTGCTATCTATTGTGGAACATGCTCGATGCTATGTAAATAGATGCAAGGTTATTAGTACGAATAGAATAGTTTAACGAACGTACTTTGTTGTAACACCTGGTTTGAACACAAAGATATATCAATGTAATATAATGTAAATTAGTTTGTAATGTTTCTTTATAAACAATGTTGTTGATACCAGTGGTGTCTGTTACATTCCCGTTTTACACTTCCGCATTGTGCTAGTCGGGGTGTGACAGAAGTTGATATCAGAGCCATTGGTTATAAAGGATTAGGTTATCCCTTAGGGTACCTAAAATGTAACCTTAGGCTCGATTAACTCTGGGGAAAATATTTAAATAATAATTTAATATTATATACTGATGGATGCCAGGATGAACTTGTAGGGCAAGTGAGTTATTGTGGTCCGGAAATAATAATAGACTTCCTTGTACGAGGGAATTTGGGGAAAAGTCGCGGAACATGTGGTTAGGTAAAAGTGGCAACATATGTGTATAAAAGGTAATGTGTAAGTATATATATAAGTAACACCCGTACTTGCTTATCTGAATCAAGGTGTATAATACGTATACGTACGATACTGTTGATGATGGTAAATTTTATTATGAATATTATATTCATTTATATTCAGTATTAATTCTAATAATAATTAAAATTAAAATTTTAATAAAACTAATATTATATTCTAATATAATTAATATTAAATTTGGCTTAATTAATTAATCTCCCCGACAATAGTTAGCGCTAGCAATAGAAATTATTCTTATAACTAACCTTTGTGCAGAGTCATGTCAAGGAATAACGACTACGTACCGGAAGAAGAACCGGTAATCTCTGAGGAGGAGGATCCAGAGAAGGATCCAAAAGAGGAACCAGAGGAGGATCCAGAGGAGGAGGACCCAGAAGAGGAACCGGAGGAGGATGAGGAAGAGGTTGAAGAAGAAGTTATTTGTAGAGAGCTACCCAGAAATGTGCCTGACCTGTCCGGCCACAGATGCGATAGTTATCCACCCATGTCACCACGCAGAGATCAAAACGAAGTTAACAGTCAGTATCGTTCACCTACTAGGGTACCCAGATCACCTACTCCACCTATTCACCTGTCCTCGACGACTTCAGCTACTGCACGTGTCCGACAGACTGCTCGTATTCAGGTAACTCTGATTAACCCTACCTCGATTCCATTCAGATCTACCCATTACCGGGGAGGACCTTCACGTCCTGACCTAACAAACGCAGGAAACAACTCTTGGATGGCTGTCCTGACCGACCGTGTGATAGACCACTAGATAGCCATAGCTAACATTAACCGGAGAGGAGGGACGTGACCCAATGCTTATTGACGTTACAGCAGGTAGTACTGAACTTGCAGGTCAGATGCCTACCACCGTTGGTGTTTGGATAGGGTGACAGTTCGACTGTGGAACTGTTACTGGATGATTACGGTGTTGTTGTTTTTATGTTTGTGGCTAGTCTATCGTTTGTATGGATAGATAGAGGATGTTACAGATATGTGTACGTGATCTTATGATACTCCATGTATGTATATAGTAGTATGTTATGTTAACATGGGGCACAATTTTGTACATTATTACAAGCACTGACCCTTATAGGGTTAAGTCTAGCAATCACTTAGTGACAGATTTTGATATATACAAGCAAGCACTGGCCTTTATTAGGCTAAGTCTATGTACTTTTTGTTATCAATGCATAGAACAGTTTGTGAAATACCAGTGTGTTGTTTCATTTATTTGTACAACATTTATTGTGATTATGGTTACAATGTGCCGTATACTGGGATTAGTATTAATTTGCTTATATTTGTTTATCATTATAGAATGGCCCCAAAGAAAGCAAATCCTATGACTGAGGCAGAAATGGCCGATATGATTTCTCGGCAAATGCAGGCAGTAATCCCACTTATTGTAACACAGGTGACTGCCGGTGTAAACGCAAATACGCAAACAAACAACAACCGATTAATAATGCTCCCCCAACCAACACTGAAACAGTCACAAATAATAATCCCCCACCTAATACAAACGCCCCTCCGAATGCAAATAATCTCCCACCAAATACAAATAATGTCAACAACAATAATCCTCCACCGAACCCAAACAATGACAATAACAACCCTAATCCCCCTCGAAGAGAATATTCGATTAAAAACTTTATGGCCTGTAAACCGATCGATTTCAAGGGCACTGAAGGGCCAAACGGGTTAATCAAATGGATCGAAAAGACTGAATCTATCCTCAATATCAACAATTGTCCACCGGAAAGCATTGTCAAGTATGTCGCCTCTACATTTACTAATCACGCATTAATGTGGTGTAATACTACGGTGCAAATAAATGGTCAAGATACTGTTAATCGCATGACATGGGCTGAACTCAAAACATTGATTCTAGAACATTTTTGCCCAAAGAATGAAATACAAAGGTTAGAACATGAACTTTGGAGCTTAGAAATGAAAGGAGCGGATCATCTGGGGTATACCAACCACTTCAATGAACTAGCTCGCCTAGTACCATGGTTAGTAACTCCCAAAGACAAACGAGTTGAACGTTATATTTGGGGTTTAGCCTCGGAAGTGAGGAGTTTGGTAAACTCCGTGGGTCACACATCGTTTGAGAATGCCGTGACTCAAGCCGGCATTGTGAATTTTGACCTGGTAAGGAGTGGAGTATTGAGAAAGGCTGGAGAATCAGTGGGTATGAAACGAACCGACTACGGGACAAGATCACAAGGAGGACAATCAAGCAAACGTGCATGTCCAACAATAAGAAATTATGCTATAACCGGTTCAGATACGAAACAAGACAGGTATAAGGGACCCTTACCCAAGTTCGATAAATGTAATTACCATCATGTGGGAGAATGCAGACTACCGGTATGTCAGAAATGTGGTAGAACTGGACATTATGCCCCTAATTGCAGAGCAGGTGCAGAAATTGTGAGCCGACCAACCCAAGAAACTCAACCTCGTCGTCCACAACTACCTAGACCTCAACCAATCCGCCAACAACCTATCCAACAGACTTCAGCCGCAACAACCTACCGTGCCTGTTATGAATGCGGTAGTACAGATCATATTAGAAGAAATTGCCCCAAGTTAAATCCAAGAGCAATTGCTATACCGAACCAAGCATCGACTTCAAATGCGCCTAGAGGACACGCGTTTGTAATTGGGTCAGGAGAAGCATGACAAGACCCGAATGTGGTGACAGGTACATTTATAGTCTCTGATCAATATGCTTCTTTGTTATTTGACACAGGTGCCGATAGAAGCTTTGTTTCCACTAGTTTGGTATCCTTGGGAAATATGCCAGTTAGTGAACTAACAAATCCCTATAATATAGAACTCGCTAACGGTAACTCTATAAATGTCAATCAAATAGTCCAAAACTGTTCCATTATTCTAAATGACCACCCATTCTTTATTAACCTACTCCCGGTAGGGTTAGGAAGTTTTGATGTTATTGTCGGCATGGACTGGTTAACCAAGTATAAGGCAGAGATTGAGTGTAACGACAAGACAGTTAAAATCCCCTTTTCGAATGGTGAGATGATTGTGGTACAAGGAGAGAAGTCCGGTTTGATATTACCTCTCGTGTCTCATCTCAAAGTGTTGAAATGTTTACGCCAAGGTTGTATGGCATTCTTGGCAAATGTGACCATAAAGAACCCTGATGAGAAACGCATAGAAGATCCCCGTTGTACGTGAATACTCCGATGTCTTTCCTGGCGATTTGCCTGGATTACCACCAAACCGACAGGTTGAATTCCGTATTGACTTAATCCCAGGATCAGCCCCTATTTCTAAGGCACCTTACCGATTGACACCCTCTGAAATGCAAGAATTATCCAACCAGTTACAGGAGTTGTTAGATAAAGGTTTCATACGTCCTAGTTATTCTCCTTGGGGAGCACCGGTATTGTTTGTAAAGAAGAAAGATGGAAGTTTTAGAATGTGCATCGATTACCGGGAATTAAACAAAGTTACCATCAAAAACCGATACCCTCTTCCACGAATAAACGACTTATTTGATCAACTTCAAGGGGCAAACTATTTCTCAAAAATTGACCTTCGATCCGGTTACCATCAAGTTAAGATTCAAGAGGAAGATGTGTCTAAAACGGTGTTCTGAACTCGTTATGGCCATTACGAATTCTTAGTTATGCCGTTCGGACTGACTAATGCTCCCGCAGTTTTCATGGATCTTATGAATTGAGTTTGTAAACCGTAACTCGACAAATTTGTTATCGTGTTTATTGATGACATTTTGATATATTCGAAAACCAAAGAGAAACACGATCAGCACTTACGAACCATTTTGGAGTTGTTGAGGCAGGAAAAGTTGTATGCCAAATTTTCAAAATGTGAATTTTGGCTACAAGAGGTTCAATTTTTAGGGCATGTTGTTAATCGACACGGAATCCATGTAGACCCGAGTAAGATTGAAGCCATCAAAAATTGGCAAGCCCCGAAGTCACCGAAAGAAATCCGTCAATTTTTGGGATTAGCTGGATATTATCGGCGCTTTATTGCTAATTTTTCTAGCATAGCCCAACCTTTAACCCTTTTGACTCAAAAGGATCGTGCTTATGTTTGGGGAGAAGAACAAGAAGCGGCTTTTCAATTGCTGAAACAGAAACTATGTCAAGCCCCGATACTGAGTCTTCCAGAGGGAACTGATGATCTGGTAGTTTATTGTGACGCGTCCCGGAAAGGCTTGGGATGCGTACTAAGGCAAAGAAATAAAGTCATAGCATACGCTTCTCGACAATTAAAGGTGCACGAGAAGAATTACACCACCCATGACTTGGAACTGGGCGCGGTTATTTTCGCACTTAAGATCTGGAGGCACTATTTGTATGGCACCAAATGTACAGTATACACCGACCACAAGAGCCTACATCACATTTTCGACCAGAAAGAATTGAACATGAGGCAGAGGAGATGGGTAGAACTGCTGAACGATTATGACTGTGAGATTCGATACCATCCGGGCAAGGCTAATATAGTAGCAGAGGCTTTAAGTAGAAAAGACAGAATCAAACCACTACGGGTCCGAGCACTTGGAATGATTGTCCAAACCAGTCTCACCGAACAAATCCGTATTGCTCAAAACGAAGCTCTGAAAGGAGATCACCTGGAGAATGAAAACTTACATGGGACCCGAACAAAATTTTGAAGAAAGAACCGACGAAATATTATATTACGAAAACCGAGTTTGGATTCCCACTTTCAGCAATCTGCGTGACTTGATCTTGGATGAAGCCCATAAGTCCAAATATTCCATTCACCCAGGGAAAGATAAGATGTACAAGGACTTGAGGGAGTATTATTGGTGGCCCGGTATGAAGAAGGATATAGCCACGTATGTCGGTAAACGTTTAACTTGTGCGAGGGTTAAGGCCGAATATCAAAAACCTTCGGGAATGTTGCACCAACCAGAAATACCACAATGGAAATGGGAACAAATTACCATGGATTTTGTAACACACCTCCTTAAAACTTCCCAAGGAAACGATGCAATATAGGTGATAGTTGATCGATTAACCAAATCCGCACACTTCCTTCCAATTCGTACCACTTATACAACCGAAAAATTTGCTCACATTTACATAAATGAAATCGTATCCCGACACGGTGTACCCGTTTCAATTATTTCTGATCGTGATAGCCATTTCACCTCTCATTTCTGGCAAGCCGTACAAGAAGCTTTTGGAACCCGAATTGATCTAAGCACCGCCTACCATCCCCAAACCAACGGTCAATCCAAGCGAACCATTCAAACTTTAGAAGATTTGCTTAGCTCTTGTGTACTAGACTTCGGTGGGAACTGGGATCAACATCTTCCACTGGTTGAATTTTCGTACAATAATAGCTATCACAATAGCTTTCAAGCGGCACCATATGAAACGCTGTATGGGCGGAAATGTAGATCACCCTTGTGCTGGACTGAGGTTGGAGATACCCTTATTACTCGATCTGACTTGATTCAAGAAACCACCGAAAAAATCCGTAAAATTTCTAACAAATTGAAAATCGCCCGAGATCGACAGAAAAGCTACGCTGATGTTCATAGGAAACCGTTATCTTTTGGAATAAGCGATAAAGTATTCCTCAAGGAATCCCCGTGGAAAGGCGTCATTCGATTCGGTAAAACCGGTAAACTAGCTCCGCGATACATTGGACCGTATGAAGTAATTTCTAAGATCGATCCTGTAGCCTACCGACTGAAATTACCTTTGGAGTTGAGTTCTATTCACGATGTCTTTCATGTATCAAACCTGAAAAAGTGCCTTACAGATGAAACCGAAATCATGCCATTAAAAGACTTAAACATAAACGAAAAACTAAATTTCGTTGAAGAACCAGTGGAAATATTAGAGGGAAAAATAAAACAATTAAGACACAACAAAATCTCTCTAGTCAAAGTTCGGTGGAATTCAAAACGGGGACCCGAATTCACGTGGGAACGAAAGTCCGAATTTAAAAAGAAATACCCGCACCTGTTTCCAAATAAAGATAAAGTTGAATAATTGAATTTCGGGGACGAAATTTTATAACGGGGGGAGAATATGACATTTGAGCCAAAACAAGGTACACCTCAGTACGTATTTATCGATTAAGCAAATAAGCGCGTATTATGTAACGATCTAACGATTAAACGAACGGGTCTGGTTATGACCCAGATTTCTCGGGGGGCCATCTATAAGTGATATACATTTAATATACGCTAAAATATTAGTAATATGGCCTTAGTTCGATAGCAAACAAGTTAAACGAAAACATACTCGTTTAACTACCCGCTATAGATTTAAACGCAAAGATAGTTACAAACCAAGCATTATATCATCCGTTAAGCCAAAAAAGACTTACCAAACACTTATTTGAAATGTTTTAAGTGATCCATAAAAATATTTTCGATTTTTACAAACATATAGTATGTTTTTATAAATTTACACAAAAATAGCCGAAAAACACTCGTTTTCGCACTGTTTGACGCACCCGATAAGTTTTTCGCGATAAAAACCGAACCCGAAATAAATTAGGGGTCGGGATTTCACGTAAGGGCATGAGAAACGAGACAAATGAACAAGAGGGGGGGCCCATAGACCCCACCTTTGGGGTGGCCGCAATAGGGAAACCCCCCCCCCCCCCTAAGTTTTCCTTTAAATATTGTTAAGTATAAGATATTTTTTCAACAACATTTTTGGGGAAAAATCTGGACACAACCTGCTCTTCATTAAAAACCAGCAAGAAACTAGGTAAAAATGTCATAATTACTCGATTTTCGGTTCGTTTAAACTTGATTAATACCATATAAACATAGTTTGATTGCCAAAAATCATTCCTAACTATGTAAAAATCCTAAAAATGGTCCATAAACATGTTTTGATCTTACACATGGTAAGGAACCTGGTTTGATAGTTTTTTTGGCCATAAACACGGATTAAAGGGTTGAAACGACATTTTTACGGTTCAAAAGTTCATTTTTGTGTACTAGCCGAAACCCTAAGTCAAGGGCTGTTATGTTGATGAAAAATTTCTTGGTTTGTGATATAGGACTTGTGTATAGCCTACATAGGAGCACAAGAGCTTGAAAAGTTGATTAGAAAGGCAGAAACGAACCAAAACTGCTAAGGTAATGCCGAAACACTCGTTTACGGGCTGTTTAGGTTAAGGTTGTGATGTGCATATTTTTAGGCCTTGAAATTTTACAGCGACATCAGGGACCATATCATTGAGTCCCTGTTAAAATTTGGTAATTCTTTGACCATCCGAGAATATTTGGCAAATTTATTACCGAATTGGGACGTTTATTTTGGAAAAATAGTTAAAATACTTGAAAAATTATGAAATTTTGTGGGGAAATCAGATTTGATGTATTTTGATTACATATGAATTTTGGGATCATTTGGAGAAGTCTAAGGTGTTTTGTGCTTATGCATTCGTATGAATTTTTAAAGCCGAATTTGAGCCTAAAAGAATATTGAACAAGTTTATTGCATTCTAGAATTGATACAGGTTGTTTTGGGACATGATTTGAGTATTCAAGAATTTTTTTGGAATTTTTGGAAATCGTTTGGGATATACGGACGATATTCAGGCTAAATATAGCAGTAAAAATGAATTTTTAAAAATTAATAAATCAATAAATAATTCCAGAAATATTTTTATAAAATTCTACATATTTTATTTGATAAGTGGCTAAATTTTCATAATTTAATGATTAATGGTTAATTAATCATGCTAATTTAAAGATTAAACAAATTCAATTTTTAATAAAAACCGGCAAGTTCACGATTAATGAGCCTGTGGAAATATCAAAACACCAAGAGCGATCAAAAATCATATTTTTGGATTAATTAAGTAAAAACAAACCTTTCTATGAGAAATCTGGACAATCTGGATAGATTGTGCACGTTTCTTCTTAAATCAAACTGAATAAACAGAAACGGGCCCCGTAGCTAATCCGGGACCCCAATATGTGATCTTTCTTTATAACTTAATCATTTTATTAACCAATACATTTACCCAAGCGTATTTCCCCATAACTGTTTTCTGAACGCGTAAACGAACAACTTCTCCCAGCTGGGAAAACGGGAATCTGAGCCAAGTTCGGTTTTAAGTATTAGACATTGAACAACATCACAATCTAAGCCTATTGTCACTTTCTGGGCGTTCCAACTATACCCAGATTAGTTATTCAGCCCAGTTTAGTATTGACATTATAATAATATTAAAGTATTAATATTATTATAATATTGATTATAGGAACTATTGATATGCAAACCGAACAAACCGCGAGCTGACACAGTGCTGGGTATCTACTAAACTGTGAGTTTCATGACCCCACTCTTTAAACAGTTTTACGAACTTTTGGGGTGAAAAGCATGTTTGATTATATATATACATATCTGAAATTTGTAATGATGTGAATTATCTAAGTGCTAACACACGAAAGTCCCCACGATCACAGTGATGAACTTTGAGCCGGTGGCTTGTGAATAGTAATATTGGTTTAACAAACACAAAAGGAATCGGCCTGGTTGCCGTGTCACATAGCGCCGTTTGCACATGACCATATTTATATATACAGGCTTTGTAGTGTTAGACATAGCTACCAGGGCATGTTGTGGGCGGAAGGGGAACCACAGTGGTTGATTGAGCGTAGGAAATGGATGCACGTAGCACATACAGTCAAGGCTTCACTATAGCTTAGCATAATTACATCATTTACATACATACGTACTTATATCATGATTACAAGTGTTGACTTGTGAATATTCATAACTGTTTTCTTGAAACTCGTGAAACTCACCAACTTCAGTAGTTGACCCGTTTTAAATTGCTTTTCAGGATTACCAACGTTGGAATAAAGTGATGTCGTGCTATCTATTGTGGAACATGCTCGATGCTATGTAAATAGATGCAAGGTTATTAGTACGAATAGAATAGTTTAACGAACGTACTTTGTTGTAACACCTGGTTTGAACACAAAGATATATCAATGTAATATAATGTAAATTAGTTTGTAATGTTTCTGTATAAACAATGTTGTTTATACCAGTGGTGTCTGTTACATTCCCGTTTTACGCTTCCGCATTGTGCTAGTCGGGGTGTGACACTTGTGACTCTGATTTAGTTATTACTTTCTCAATAACCTCTGATGGTTTAATAACAGTTTTTACCACACAGTTTTACCATGCGACTTGTCTTTTGTTATAACACGATGTTTGAGTTGATTTTGAAACTTTTGATTTTGGAACATCAGTTTTAACAACCTTTTCAACATCAATTTTAACTGATTCATCTCGTTTTAATATTTTAACATTTTTAGGAACACTCATTGGTTTCTTCTCACTCACATAACCTAGGTCAGGTTTCTTGCTCACAGTTTTTTGAGGCGGAATGTGATCATGTTTATATCGATTGGCATAAGCGTAAAACATGTGCCCAACCTCATTGCAATTAAAACAACGTCTCCTATCAATAAAATTATTGATTTGAGATGTAGTTTCAACCTGATCACGTTCTGCTTTCAACCGATAAAACTCTTTATTCGATTGATTTCTAAAGACAACTTCTTTTTCAGATTTAGATGTTTTACCATGCACAAACACAATCTTTTTCTCTTCAAGTGGTTTAAATCGATGAGATTGTTTGTGATAAAAACTTGTTTTTGCAAATCTTTTTGAATCCACAATTTCTTTTTCATTACCCAACCCATAATCCTTAACCGTTTCCTCGGTTAACACTGATTCTGCCATTTTTACACCACTTGACATATCACATCCAGAACTCTCATTTTTCTCAGATTTAACACAGTTAAATCTGATTCATCAATGTATTCCTCACCAAAATCTATCTTACCGTGTGGCACTTCCTTACCATTAAACCAACCTGCAAAACTTTCAATTATATCAGATGGAAATAATGAGGTAAGAGAATCAGAAGGAACCGTGTGAATTCTGTCATAGGTTCTTGGAAGGTGGTTATCAGATCATCTTGATTATCCTCTTGATCAACTTTGTCAACCTCTTTTCTATCATTCACCAACTCTTTTTCAACCATATTCTCAACCTGCTTGACTTCTTCCCTTTTATCAACTTTCTCAATCTTTTCACTTTCTTCAATAACTTCTGCTACATTAGCCTAAAATACCGAGTTCCAAATGAACCCCTTATCCATATGTGCAGTCGTTGCCTTTTGTTGTGATGTAGAGGCTTCTCATTTCTTGCCTTTGATTGAATCAGCCTCATTTTGAGAAGGATGATGATAAATTGCTTGCTTATAATAGTCTCTTCCAAATGAATTTGCAGCATTATCCTCTACATTCTTGCTTGTACATTCTCTTTTGAAATGTCCCTTTTCTTTGCATCTGAAACATCTCACTTTGGATTTGTCAAAGCCTAGTTTTGAATTGGATTCATCCAACACATTTCTTCTAGTAATCTCTTTGAATCTTTGCGCTCTTCTTATCACACTTTCCATGCGCCAACGGATGTCAATCATCTCCATCTCTTCTGGTCAATCTGATCATAAACTTCTTTTGTCATATTGTAGTTGCCAATTCGTCCAGCAACCAAACACTCATAAGATTCCATAACTGAACCCAGAAAAGCCATATGTTCCTTGACAATTTCAGTAGTTAGGCTCCCAGTTATCTTCAAATTTACAGCAATGTTGCACTGTAACACATCTGGGTCTTGTGTGTTAGAAGCTTGAGATACAGGAATGGTGCTTGAATAACTACTACTATATTGTGGAGTAGCAGAAGTAACAGGTACACTAGTTGCAAAGGCTTGACTAGTTTGTTTAGCACATTATGTAGTAGGAATCTTGGGATTTGAAGAAGCACTTGACTGTGAACCCTTGTAGTATAATCCGACATCTTGTGATACTACGGTTGATTTCATCTTTTGCTTTTTTTTGAGCTCCATGTCATGAGCTTCCGACTTCTCAACAAAACTTGCAAGATTTAGACGAGCATATGCAATGGGGTTTGATTGCTGAATCATTATAAAAGTACCATATTCTTCAAGTAATGCGTCAGCAAGCTTATCAATGTATTCATACTCAGGCTTATCAATCTTCAGGCTCTTCATTTCATTTACCAGGTAGTAGAATCTCTCAATCAACTGTCCGAAAGATTCACCCTTAACTTGAGTAAATATATCGAATTCTTTCTTGAGCAGTGCTATTTTACTCTTTCTCATATCAGTGGAAACATCTTTGTTCAACAATGCATGCCAAATTGAATAACAAGAGCCATTGTGCTGTAGTAATTTGACGATCTCGGCTTTGATGGCTTGTTGAAAGAGATTCAACATTTTCTTCTCTTTTAGGAACAAAGCTTTATCCGCATCAGCAATTTGATACAATATATAATTTTCCCCATTCTCATTCTTGGGAATTATGTACTCTTCCTCAACTATTGTCCATGTTTCGTAGTTCAATGCTTGAACATACATCTCAAACTTGTCGGCCCATGACGGATAGTCTTCCATTATAAGAAACTTAGGAGGCTTGTTGGCTGTCCCCATTTCATTTTCCAAGTTAATGTTTTGAAGTAGGGCAGACGGCTGTGACACAAAAGCCCTTAGGTTTTCCATCTTAGTAAAAGAAAGTCAACGGATATGTACGAAGGAATGGTCAACGTATAAGTTTCTGGTCAACCGATATGTATGAATGACTGATCAAGTCAACGTATAAGTGTGTAGTCAACGGATATGTGTACTGGTCAACAGATAAGTGATATAGTAAATGTATAAGTAGATAGCGTATAAGTATTCACGTTATAACATATGCGGCGTATAATTTATACGCCGTATATGTTATACGTGAAGGACATATACTCTACCTTAACATATACGGAGAAAATCTTTATTTTGGAATTTTGGCAATTTGAGGATTCAAATGATGTTGGAATTAGATGAAAACTTGAAGGATTTGTTACGGATGTGTAAGGAAGATCTTGTGAAAGTTTGAAGGACTTTTGACGGTTGAATTGGTAGATAGAGAGAAAATCTTAGAAAACTTGAAGTATTCAAGCTAGAAACGAGCCAAAATGCTCTGATACCACTTGAAAAGACCTGGAATGATGGTGTAGATGATACACAGGATCTCTAGATGTTACAGCCTATAACTCAATGTGTGGGATCTATTGAGAATGAACACAAACAAGTAAACATTAAGCACACATTCATTAATAACTTAAAGTATTACAAGATATGACACTTTTACTACTTTCTCTCTCTACCCCTCTCACTCTAACATCTGCCAAAACTCTACACAATAACGCACGAGTCCACTATTTATAGGATTCAACATGTAAGGCATCAAACCCCATATATGTTATACCGTGTATAAGATATACGCCGCATAACTTATGCGGTGTTTGTAACTTATGCGCTATTATCAACATACACTTTATACATCTGACAATTCTAGCCCTATACAATCATATCTAATACATCCAAAACCCTAGAAATAGACATTATGCTCTAACAAAATCGATACGTTAAATCGTGTTCAATACGTTAAACATTGATACATTAATGGAGGAATACGTTATAGAGAAAATCCGGCAGCATAACGTCACAAGGAATAAATATGGCACAGATCTCTATGCAATTATACTATGGAAGGCCTATTTATAGGCATGTCCCATTCATTAGAACTGTGTTAACGAATGAGGCCTCTCATTCGTTAATTGTACTAACGAATGAGGTCTTTCCATAGCCCATTCGCTAAACAACCTTAGTGAATGGATATATTTTACCGAATGAGCTGCCATTCGTTACACTGTAGTAACGAATGGGCTCTTACATTAACGAATATGCCTAGTCCTAAACTAATGAGGCCTCATTCGCTAAACATGCTTAGTGAATGAGCCTTTATAAATTAAGTGTAAAGACTAAACTACACGTATCCTATTCGAACAGCTGCGGACACCAAATCCGTGCACTTATAAGCAAGCATGTTCTTCTAAATCTCTTCAATCTTGCCTCGTGACTTATTCAGAACAATCTTCAGCATACTCTGGTACAGAAGCTTGCTCGGGATTGAATCATGCTCAAAGTTTACACTTAGAGCATTTGAGATTTCTTTTATTTGTATCCATGCTCGACCTACCAAGATGCTCGAGAGACTTGGTTTAAGCTAGATAGATCAAGTTTTTTGCTCGAATAACAATCCTTACTCGATGAAGAACATCCTTGCTTGACGAAGTGTAGCTTGCTCGAAGCCTTCAACACTTAGAAGAAATTCAAGAAGATAGTCTTATGAGCAAAAGACATCGTGCTCTAGGTAGTAAATCCATGCTCGAAGTCCATACTTAGCAATTTCTTTGAGCAGGTTGAGAAGATTCTAATCTTCCTTGTAAATTTTCGGCTCAACACATAGTGGTGTATGAATAATTACAAATTTTTTACCGCCATTTTCTTCACTTCACACGTTTAGCACAAACTTTTAGTTTGCATGTTAACCTTCCCCTATACTTACATACATACATAAATATATATATATACACACACACACACATATGTAATATACGTGTATATATAGGGCTAATTTATTTTGAGAACACTTTGAGTGTTAAGAACTCGAAAGAACTCAACGTAACATTTTTTTTTTAATTTGTTTTACGTATATTTAATATACGTAGGTTACATTTGCGTAGAAAAATTTACACATATTTTACACACCGAATCGACTTTTTACATATGTGTAACGGACGTTAAAATTATCGTAATCACTATCCATCTCCTACTTAATTTTTTAATCAGATTTAGTATCAACCACATAATCTAACCTATTCAATTAAATGTTCTGTTAAGGACGAGTTTCTTAAAATTCTTAAAACTCAAAAAGGTTCTCAAATTATCCCTCCCTGTATAGATAAAGGATCCAATACAATAATCCTTTATCTTACATTACGTACGCGACACTTCGAAACGCTGATTTTCAGAAACCCTAAATCACAATTACACTCAACTGTCCGTCCCTCTCCCTCAATCCGTCTCCACCACCACTCTCTGGCATAAACACACCTCCTTCACCATCACCACTTCAATTGAATTGAATTGAAATACACAATTTACGGACACCCATTTGCGGAACTTTAAATACGTTCCAGATTAGTTCATATGATGAAATCGATGATTATATCGATGGTCGATTGATGATGTCTTGATAATTACGAGAATATGAAGTGATTATAGCATTCAATTTCATGTTACAGATAGTTTAATTTCAGAACTGAGCTTCTGAATGATTAAAGGTTTGTCTAGAACGTTTAATTTCATATATGAGCTCTGATTAGGGTTATGAACTTCAAAACAGAACTTCTAAACTTTTTTGTTCTGGACTTCTAACCTTGAACGTTTAAAGGTGTTTGCTTTTAGTCAGAAAGTTTTACTTGAACGTTTAAAGGTGTTTGTTTTTAGTCGGAACGTTTAACTTGAAAGTTTAAAGGTGTTCATTTTTGGTCAGAACGTTTAACTTGAACATTTATATGTGTTTGTTTTTTGTCAGAACGTTTAACTTGAACGTTTAAAAGTGTTTTTTTTTTGTCAGAACGTTTAACTTGAGCTTTTAAAGGTGTTTGTTTTTTGTTAGAACGTTTTAGTGTCTTCAGTTTTGTTAGAATGTTTAAACGTGATATTTTGAACCGTAGTCAGAGCTCAATTGAGTATAGTATTCTACAACTTTATAATCGATTGATTAATCTAAATCCTTGTAAACATCAATTTGATTGATTAAATCATCATTTTTTCATCAATTTTGAGGATTTTTTATGTTCAACGACGTTTCAAATTGATATTGGTTTTTGCCTTTAGAGATTTCATAGTTTAAGCTCTAATTAGGGTTTAGAAATTGGATGAGAATGGATTTGTTGTAATCGATGAATTTGTTCATGAACTATTTTGGGTTATTTATGATTATGAAACTGCCATTGCGTGTTTTTTAATCCAACGCTCTGGAAGGTCGCATACGTAATGTACGATAAGATATTATTATACAATAACCCACCCATATATATCTGTGTGTGTGTGTGTATGTATGTGTACATATATATATATATATATATATATATATATATATATATATATATGGAGAGGATCAAGAGATAACTTTTTCTTAAAGAGAGAACTAATAAGGAAATATTTTTAATTTAATTAAATAATAATTTTAAATTTTTTTCTCCATCCATCTTATATGTTGTTATTCTTCACGAGAAAAAAAATAAAAAAAAACTCATTGTAGTGTACATTTGCAATACATCGACTTTTTTTATTGCATATAGTGAGTATTTTGATGTGCAATAGTGTTAGAATGCATATATGTAATTTTTTGTATTGTATTAATGCAATAGTGTTATATTATATACAAAAATAAAAAAATCGATATAGCGCATAAGTGCATTAGTGTTGTGTTATGTATATGTGATACTGCGCATTGCATACAATTATTAGTGTTGCATTTGCATATACGAATAATGTGTATTGTAGAATGTAATTGTATTGTATTATATTCAATAAAACACTGTAGTGTGTATGCAATACACATTAGTGCACATATGCACTACATCGATGGTTTTGTTTTTATTTAATTTTTTTTAGGAACAATATCATCTTTTTAGAATGAGGAAAGAAAAAAATCACAAAATATTTTTTTAAAAAAAGTTAAAAATAATTTTTTATTAGTTCTCTAAGAGTTATCTCTAAATCCCACCCATATATATATATATATATTATAATACATATAGAAAGGGCAAAAGTTTATTCCACTCAAAACTCTTAATTTTAAGTGTTTTATCTATTTTAAGCTTAATGTACAGCTTTTATAGCATATAATTCCCAATTTCTAGATTTCATGAATTCTCGCCCATGAAGACTAACCCTGATTTCATAATATCTATCAGATCCAACCCTTTCACTCCATACAAACTCTTCATCGCCAGCATGGCGCCGTCGTCCCCTTATCCTCTTCGATTTAAACAACCTGCATCGCACCGACAACCGCTACCACCGTAAATCCATTATCCACCATATCGACGACCATAACAAGGAGAGTTACGGTGTAGGTCTCAAGAAAACAGAGGTTACCAAAGGTATAAAGTTCCTTGTGCTTGTAATTCGTTCGTTCAAATCTGTTTGATTAACGTTAGGTTATTTTTAATTTGTAGAAATTAAGTTTCTATCTTCATTTTAATTTTTGAACTCAAATAGCAGGTCTTTGCAGTGAAGGGAAACTTTCCAGCTCCAACGCTTAATGTTACAACCATTTACAAAGTAGTGGTCAGTGTCAAGAACATTTTGGCTGGAAGACTCTCTTACATGGTACATTTTTAGTTTATCACAAATTATATGAATACACAACATGTGTTTTTAGTTTCTTAGTATACTGTTTTGCTTTTTTAAATTTTAAAAACCAAGTTTTTAGGATAGGAATGGTAATATAGAGTGCCTGGCACCAATTGCTTTAAATTAATTTTTCAAGTCGAAGATCTCTATGTGCTTTAAAATCATGTTTCAAGTCGATGATCTTTATGTGGGGGGCAGCTATTATTTATTTAAATTCCTGCACTTAAGGGTTCTGTTTTGTATATTTGATATTATACTTGAAATCATGTTATGTTAAAATAATTTTATGTCTAATCTATTGTTCATATTTATTTAAATTTCGTATGTAATTTTTTAGGTAGATTTGTTCGAATATGGGCCAGTTCTATTCTTCCTCGGCTCGGTGCATCTGGTTTGCACAGCTAAAAATGGTAATATGCTGAACCGGACTCATTTGTTATAATCGGATTGTTATACAAATCTCATACTACACGGAAACAATTGGTGACAACTTAATTAATTAGTTATTATAATTTAAATAATTTGATGTGAGTTTCAAACAGTATGGTTTCAATACCGTTTTAGCTGGTCTAAAACCTCATTATTATTTTTTAACTCTAATTTATGTAAGAGCTTGTTTTATAAATATAGGTTCTTGTTGATTCCCCTGATTAGGCGAGAGGTCAAATGGACCCGAAGAGGATAATACCAACTTGCATCAAAATCGGCGTAAAAAGAGTTCAAATAAGAAGACTTTTATTGTTGCAATGGAGAATGATGGTATGGAGTGAGTGAATGGTATTACTTAGTTTATGTTGGTGGTTTGATTATTGAAATTTTTTTTTTGTTTTTAGATTCGAAGATGAGAACAAGTGGGAAAGCAACTCATGGGGAAGGGGTCTCATTTTTGATAGAAGAGAGTTTCATGTAATGGTTTTGATCGGTTGAAGGTTATGTTGGCAAATATTAAGGTTAGTATATTTAAGCTTCGCTTAACTTTATGCAATTGCCTTGTTATAAGAATCTAAATATTATTATTTTCTAGGGGTGTGGTGTGATTGAGTCGGTTTTAAGCTAAAACAGAACCAAAAAACGAAAAATTGGAATTTGGAGTTTTGAAAACCGTTTGGTTTTTTGTTTACGTTTCAGTTTTACCATTTTGACTTGAAATATTTTGGCCATAAAATTATATTCGTTAAAATAACGAATTTTTACCAAAACTAATAGGTACTACTGATTCTCTTTTCCAAAGTTTAAAGTACTGACACATGTGATTTCCAATTGTCAATAGCAATGGCATTTGGACACTGGTTAAAACGAGTCATTTTTTGTCAGAATTGGTTTTGACAAATTTGAAAACGGGTCGAAACGAGTCATGTATTTGTTTTGTTTTTCAGAGTACAGATTCTTCGTTTTTTAGGACCCTAAGTATGCTAAAATGAAAACGGGTCTCTAAACATAGCTTTATCAAAAATGGTTGCAACATATTTTATGCACTCAATTGAATTTCTTTTTTTCTCCTATCTTGGCATACGTTCAATTTTATTATATTGAACAATTCAGTCCAAACCTGTGTTATTATCCTACTGATATTAGTTCTATATGGGGCTTTTTTAATTATGGTTATGAAAGGTAAATGGCTTGCTATCTGCTGCATCTTTTGTCAAATATCATTTCTTTTCTTTGCATTGAAGCTTGGCGTCACATTTACATGTTCTTTTCTGTATTATTGCATATATGAATGAGTAGTAATTCAAAGATTTAATATATATCACTATCTCCACTGTTTGTTTATGTCCGCTGGTTTAAAACCTAAACGGACATTTCAAAAACGTAAACGAACAACCATAAACGAAGAACACATACGGACATTAACGAAGTTAAATGAACGAACGACACGTATGTTGTTGCGGGGCTGATTAGGGTCAACATGGGTATTTTATACTTTTGCAACAAAAAAAAAGAAAATAAAAAAAAGGAAAAAATGATAGTATTTTGACTTTTTAATAGTCAAAGCGTGTAATCTGGTAACTGTTGTTTCGGGGCTGATACGGGTTAATTCCAAATAAGATTTGGCTCATTTATAAAACGGTCATATGTTTGTTTGATGACCAAGTGATTACTTAACAATACTGATACTTAACAATAGTATTGACAATATACCGATACTACTCACTTGAAAATTAATAAGAATGAGAAAACCAATAGAGGTTTTATACAAATATGGATTGCTTGATGTTCACAGAACAAGAATGGATCTGAATCAAAGTTCTTGGGAATATTCTGCAACGATGAATGTCACATAACCTGCTTCTTCGCATGCGTGGTCTGTTGAGAACTCGGTTCCAACTATGCAAGCTATTCCATAAAAATGTGAGTTCCTGCTTTTATAATTCTAAGTAGGGGTCGCTTTGGGTTGGTGTTAGGCTCAGACCAAACCAAAAACGGAAGATTCGGTTTTTGAAAACTGTTATGTTTCGGTTTGATTTTAATTTTACCATTACGGCTTGAAAGTTTTGGGCCAATTTTTTTTTGTTTTCTTTTTTTTTTTACACAAAATGTGACTTTTGGGTCTAACATTTTCGTTAATTAATGATTAGTTGCTTTTAAATAATTTATAATACATTTAAGTTAAAATGATTGGGTTACAATATTTGTTAAATTTTTATAAATTTCTTAACATTCAAAATGAAATAGTTTGCTATAAATGTACCACAAAACTAGGTAGGCCCCACCAATAATTCATTATTAGTTATTTAAGTTTTATTTTGGATATTAAATATTTTTATTGTGTTTTTTAATTTTTTTCAGTTTTATTTCCATCTTATATGCTTCATTTCACTTTCCTGGTTTTAGTCACTTATGCTCATGTGCGCTTCCTTCACTGTAGTACTTCACTTGTTTTATTTATCCATAAAATAATTGTGTATCAATACATGATCATCAATTGGATGAGGAATTTTGACGTTGGTACTCCCCACCTTCTAGAAGATAGGATTATTTTGCATGTATATACTGAGAATACGATCTTACATGGACTAACTCGGTTAGTGTTGATTGGCTCGCATTCAAATTATCTGTTTGAATATTGGTATATAATAATATGTATTCAAATGTGAAAATTGTTTAGCTAATTCAAGGTGGGTTCTTGTAATGGAATGGAGTGTTCAAAAAGAGTTAGTTGAATCTGCTTATGTTCCTTTTCAAGTTGATGGTTCTAAAGTTGGTTTATTCAAATACCTATTATATTTTTTTCTTAAGGGAGACCAAATTATATTTTTTTGATTGATAAACATAGTAATGGTCTTTGACCTACGCAATTTAAACTTGACTAACAGGTTCCTGATGCTTGACACATGGTTCCTATGGATTAACGAAAGGCAACTTTAAGCATGCTAAAGAGATGGAAAAGGGATCACCATTTCAGACTCAGAGTGCACCAAAGCATGAATATGTTGTCCCTTCCATGTGATGTGATGTGATGTTAGCAGCCGATTCGATTACGCGGCTAACCGTTTTGTAGATAAACTATATGTGGTTTCAACGGATTCGAACAATAAGAGTGTCACAGACACGCATTTTGGATGGTTTTAATTTTTGTTGACTGCGGATTGGCTTCCAAATTGGTGCCTTTGTTGGGAAAGTTACACCAAAATCTCAGGACTATATATTATAGTATGAGTCAAACTATTAGTAATCTTTTTAACATTAATGCATTTTTGTTTGAGATGTGTGGAGAAGTAAAGTAAAAGAGATGTATATGGTCATGTCATAGTTTGACTATACACTTATGCCATGAATAAAAAAACTAATAGACGTGCTGTACAATGAATCATGATAAGTTTGTTAAATAAAAGAAAACAAGTATCATGCTGTAAATTCTCATGGTCGTATCGCGTGGGTATCTACTAGTGTGTGTGTATATATATATATATGGAGAGAGAGAGAGAGAGAGAGAGAGAGCATGTTTTGAGAAGTTGATAAGTTGTAAGAAATTTAAGAACTTCATATAGACCATACAATCATTTAAATGTATATAGAATATATGATTGAGATTAAATCCTATTAAAAACTAAATTATGAGAAAAAATAAATATGTGTGATGATTACACTAGTCTAAACATAAGTTACATCTGTATAAAAGGTTGATTCGGTGTGTAAAAATATTATAATTTTTTTTACGTATATATAACTTACATATTATATATATGCAAAAAAAAAAAAAAATTGTTACGTTAATTTTAAGTTTTTAAAACTTAAAGTGTTTTTTAAAAGAAATCAACTCTCTCTATATATAAATAAATGAAAATAGTTGAAAATATACAACACCCAACCGTCTGTCCACTAAGAATTTGAACCTGCACGGTCCACAAGTACATCACTCTCATAGCATCCTCAAAGTCCAACCCGTGTACCTCCCAAAGACATGCCCGTCTAACAAAGATTTTGAATAGCAACCACAAATCTTATACAAGTTGGGAGTCATGCTAGGGATATTTGACATAGTATGACAGTATGTCATGCCACATTAGAGCCAAAATTGATTTATCATGAGTAAAAACAAAACTCTGGCTAAATTGTCAACTGGTTTAAAGAATACTAAGTTAGGGGGAATAAACTTTTTATTGTGGCCCCGTCCTTAAGCCCACTAAACACATAAAGTCTGAATCTTGAGAAGAAAGTAAAAGCCATTCGAGAACTCAGATGACACGAATTTTTGTGAGTTGACTAAAAAAGAGAGAACAAATATGGTAAGTTAGCAACACGAATACTTTATTAAAGAAAAGAAAATTGTACATTATCTTTCTAGAAATTCTATGTCTTCTAATTTTCTTTCTAATTATTTCTTCGCGTCCTCCTGTATGGTTTGATAGAGCTGTGTGTACTAGGCGACAATTTCCGCTGATTTTGGACTATATTCACGAGAAACACCCCCCCCCCCCCGGTAAGAGGGGAGAAAAGGGGGAGGGTGGGTTGAGTAATATATATATAGGGGTGGGTTCTAGTGAAAACTTCTCTTAAAGAGAAAACTTAAAAACTCTTAAAAACTTTTAAAAAACTATTTTTAACTTTTAAATTTTTTTTTAAGTTTCTTTTTTTTCCATTATTCTTATATGTTGTTATTGGTTCAAAAAAAAAAAAAACTTGTCGGTAACCTCGTCGGTATACTGCGCATGTGTAATAGTGTGTATTGCATATATGCAAAAGTGTTTGTATTGCATAGAATACAAAACTATTGCACATATTTGATACACACTATTGTATATATGCAATATAAGACTAATACACACATCGAATACACATTAGTACGTATGTGTAATACAACATTATCGCACATGTGCACCACATCGACTTTTATTTTATTATTATTTTTTCCATATAATACAACACTACTACACCTATACAATACACAAATATTGAATATATGCAATAAAACACTATTAAACTCAAAAATACATAATAATACACATGTGTAATACAACGGTATCGCACAGTAATACGTATGTGCATTACAGTGGTTTTTTTTCTTTTTTTATATTTTTTCGAGTGAAATATAAGAAAATATAAGAATAATGGCTAAAACAGAATTTTGAAAATATTTTTTTATTTTTAATTAAAAATAATTCTTTAGGAGTTTTTTAGTTTTCTCTCTAAATGTGAGTTTTCTCTTGATCCTCTCCATATATATATATATATATATATAGAGAGAGAGAGAGGGTGGGGTTATAATAAGAAGTGGAGTGTGTCTAAAAAGTGTAGGAAGTAATATGGTACGTTAGATTAGATGATCTGATGGTCTAGATGAAAAGTGTGTTTTTTAGGCGATGTATTTTATTTTAATACTTGTTTTATAACACTCCAGGGGTATATTCGTCCAGTGTGTTATAATTTTTAAACACAAGACTAAGAACATCAAGACAAATAACACACTATGTTGAACAAAAACCCAATAAACATTATACTGATGCATCAACTTTAAACAATCCACGACACGTTATTCCTTTTTGGCATTTCATCAAACAGTTGGCGTGTAACACACTATGTTGAACATGATGAACAAAAACACAATAAAGTTCATCCTCTTTGGCACCAACCCGCTTCGGCAATCGGCCAAAACAATCCGATCTGGCACCAACAACCTTTTCCAGCGACTCCATGGTTTTCGGCGCCTCCACTTTTTCCGGCGACTCCATTGTTTCCGGCGCCCCTACCTCCTTTCACCCCATGTTTTCGACGACTCCATGGTTTCCGGCGCCCCTACCTCCGTTCACCCCCATGACGACTAGCCACCGCTACCGACCATGTCGACCACCGCCACCCAGCCACCAACCTGATCCGGCACCAACAACCTTGCCATCGCTACCAAACCCTTCAACCCAATTAACTCAAAAATTAGTAAGCTGCAGATCTTGAAAAACACTTCACAAAGACATTTCGGCTGTCGTGTGAACAGCCGGCCACCAGAACCGCCATTGCCGGCTGTCGTGTGAACAGAATATTAAGAGAGAGAGAGAGTGAGAGAGGGAGGGAGGATGATTATAACAAGTTTTAAATAATTTCAAAAATAATAAAATTGATATGGACAATCCTACCCTAATGTGCTATAACTAATCTAATGGTCCAGATCACTTTCTACACTTCTTAGACAAACTTCACTTCTTATTTTAACCTTGCTTTCTCTCTATATATTGCTATATTAATGAAAACTTGTTTTGAAAGTTTACCGGTAATTGATTTGTTCCGACAAGAAAAAACATTTTAGTTTATTTAATTATTTATCTTTAAATTATATTAGGTTAAATCAATATATATATATACACACACACACACACATGTATGTATATAGGAAAGGGTTATACTAAAAATAAGTAGTTTTCTAGGAAAACTAGGAATAAAACATAGCCATTGAATCAAGTTAATCAATGGTTGAGATATAAATTTACCAAAAACCGACATAGTTTCCTAGAATTATTCTATCACCATAGGTTATAATGCCAAATGTCAAAATTCTATTAGTTCTTACCATTCCTAGGAAACTCCTTATTATTATTTGAACCATTTTCTATACACACACATATATATGAAAAAGGTTAAACGATAATTACTTTGAGAGTTTAAAAAATTTGGTCTGGGTATTGGTTAAAATAATGTTATATATATATATATATATAAAATAGTAAAAATGAATAAATATTTAATAAAAAAATAATAAAACAAAACCGGGCATAAGGGACACGAACCTACACCCCAGACCGGTTCAAGGGTTAACAAAGGTGCACCAGCCAACTGGGCTGGTGACTAACTTGTGTAACAAATGAAAACAAATAAATATAACCCTAATAACATATTATCCCCAAATCACACATAAACCCTAATCTTAATTCCTTCCAATTGATTGACAAAGGGATTTCGTTGAACGCTGAAATCCTAACACAAGACACATACCAAATACCTGATTTGAACACAAATTGAATGAGATCAATAGGTTAGGGTATGAGGCTTAAGAATGAGTTCCAAAATTGGTCTTACGTGCTTCTAAGACAAAGTTGAGTTGGGTTTTGATTTGTTATGATGCAGAGGTGGTGTATGACGATTTAATTGAGTTAAGGCCGTGTGTATATAACGATTCATGTAAGGCCCCGAGACCGGGTGCCCTACTTTGGCATTGGATTTATTCATAAACAAAGTTCCAAACATTAGAGTGAATTAAAACTTTTTAGCAGAATATAAAACATCAACCATTTATAACAAAACATTAAATCTTGCCTTAAATGAATCTAAACATGTCTTAAACATAACATAAAACATCATAACATTTCTTCTCAAGATGCTAGCCTCTTCGGTCCAACGCCATACGTTTTCCTCTTAAACATAACATAAAACATCATAATATATATTTTTTGTTATTTTCAATCCTTGTTTATTGTTCTTGATTTCAAAGGTGTCATATAATAATTTTTATTTTAAATCCCACACAATGGGACGGATTATGTGGACCATCCACCGGTAAAGGTAATTATGGGTCGACAAGTAATTATCCAAGTCCTCATGTGGAAGACATAATAAGTACGCTGTGTGCAATAACTTGAAAACTGGAATGATGTTGAAAGACGGGACAAATGTAGTATGATACGAGCATGGTGGATATGCCGCTGGTACATCCTATATATAAGTGTCCTTGTCGTATTTCCCATTTGTGTCGTCTTTCAGGCCATTCAAAGATCGATATTATTATTTTATTTAATATATACAAAACTTTTAAAACTTTTGACAACTCATTGCATTAGTCGTTTTTTTATTAAAACTTTATTTTTATTTTAATTTTGGGACAAAATTTTTAAAAGTTGTCAATCCTGTAACGTTCGTTACTTTTCAAACCCGAAAACCCGACCCATTTCGAATTTTTGTTTTTTTTATAAATATATATATAATTATATATAAATAAATAATTATATATAATTATATATAAATAAAAATATATATCATAAATATATCAAGTTTAATTTTATGTGATATTCATTAACGTTCGTTTGAATTTGAATTTGCACTTGTTAAATCGGCCCGTTTTGACGTTCCAATGTATATGTGTTCATCGTTTATTGTTAATCTAATATTGACGATGATTTACATTTATCAATTGTTTTGATCAATTAACGAAACTAAGGGATTTAAAGTTTAGGTTTAATCAATTTGTAATGATACAGACATATTACGAAAAATCATTCAAGTTATATAATTACGTTGTCATTTTATAACTATTCAAAAGTTTAAGGTTCGTATGTAAATATATCTTAAATCATAAATTAATACATCTTGAAACATGAGGGGTCCTTAATGTATTTATATTTTATTTGCAGTTTTAAAAAGAGTATGAAACTTTAAGGGTCAAAAGTGTAATATTATTTATATTATATTATTATTACTATATCCAACCCATCCCCTACCACCGCGTTTTTCTGGCGGGGCATCTCCGGCCCGGTTCCGGCGAACGGCGAACTTCTGGCGAGATCTAAACTCATCAAAACGCTAGTTTTAATCCAAATTAATGATCGTAAACCCTTTCTTCACTAACGGCTAATTATAATAAACCATTATAACGAGTAATAAAAACAAAATAATGGGCGAAGTAACCCCCTAACGGCCGGAATTTTCATAAAATCGAAATAACGATCATTTAACTCAAAAAGTTCGAATTAATCCTATAAATAGCATCTAAACAATTGTCTAAACCCGTTCATACCATCAATTCAATCTAAAATACACTCTTTGATCTCGAATCTCTCTTTAAAACCGGTCCCCGGCCAACCCATGGTTAACTACCATACAACAACAATCCCAGGTATAATTTATATGTTTATGAATCTTTTTTAGACGATTAATAATAACCCTAAACTAATTTCAACAAACATGGAATCAAATGATTGAATTGAATTGTTAGGGTTTTGAAGAGAGTGATGAACATTTGTTTTGTTATATATATTACCTGTTTCTGTTTTCTTAACAACTAATAAACTGGTTCAGTTGGTATACATGAGTGTGTGGGATGAGAGACCTGGGTTCAAACCGGGCCTGTCCTTTTTTATTTTTGTTTTATTTTCTTTATCATATATTCATTATTATTTCTTTCTAAAACCAAAATAAATGATTAAAAATCATTAAAAGTTATTAAAAATCAAATAAAATTATTTTTATTTAAATAAAATTTATTACAAATTTGTTTTACCAAATTTCATCCAAAAACCCAACTTTTTTCGTATTTGTAATATTTTGTAAGAACCCGTTAATATAATATACTTGCTATTGCATTTCTTAAATATTTATAATACACTAACGTAAACGTTTTCGAGATAGATTTGAATGATGAAATTCGTAATCCAAAAATATTAAAGTCTTTTATTAATAATAATTAAATAGTATTTGAATAATTAAAACCGTTAAAAATGAGGTTTTAATTCGTTAGCTTTTATTTCGTTATCATAATTATTATCAAGATAAGATCACCATTTGAAATTTATGCCTTGTAATATACCATATTATCGTTAGTTTTATTATTAAATTCAAACGACACTTCGTATTATGGACTTGTGTGTTTACTTGCTTACGTGCGTTGTGCTATCCGAGTACGTTGATCAGCCTCAACTAGAAAGGACCTTGCGTGCGTTGTGCGATATCCCGAGTACGTTGGTTGTTACCAATTGGAAAGGACTTTACTTACGTTAATTACACAGTTCATAGAATTATATGCTTTTTATGTATTATAACAAACTGTGATGTTCTCACCAACTACTTGTAGTTGACTCTTTATTTTATATTCATGCTACATATACTGTGATTGGAGGCTGAATTACCTATAAAGACGCTAGACTAGAATAAAGATAAAAATGGAGTTGTTGAACAATTTGATTTTTATTTATGATTACTTTTGAACTTTGTGTATTTGAATGCTTTTAATGAATTAATGATATTATAGTCACGTAATAGTACCAGGTGTGTTTGAGCAATCTATACGTCACACTCAGGCGTTTCCGCTTTAAGCCGGGGTATTACAAATTGGTATTAGAGCCGTGGCTATAAGATAGGACATTAGACGTAGTGTTCTAGGTTAGCTATAGCTTAATTGTTTAATTATCTAGGGTGTATAATTAGAAAATTGTGTGAGCCTTACTTTACCTAGTTTGCATGATTAGAAAATTGTGTGTGCCTTACTTGATTGTTTAAATGCCTTTACTATTACTATATTGCTTAATTCATTTATGCCTCATGTACACAAATCACACAGAAGTCCAAGGCTTATGCCTAACATGAAGATTTTCAATTATTTTCAGTCGATTTTATTTCGGTTTTCTGTTATTTCTTCTTCATAAAGACGGTTCTATGTGGCTGGGTATGTAGTAAACTGTAAGGGGGGCGTGCTTGTTTTTTGAACTCTTGACACCAAGGTTATTGAAACCAAAGGATAAGAAATGCGTATAAATCCAATCAGGCGCTGACCTGGTTGCTTACCTGGAGAGGTCCAAAAGGGCATGAAACCTATTAAGCCAAAGCATACCACACCAAACGCCATACGAATCACAACTTTATGCTTTCAAACGTGACCATGTTCAATTTGTGAAAAGTATGTGGTTACACTCCCAAGGATGTCACACAATTCATGGTGGTTTGTAAGACCCCGAATTTCAGGAATCCCATAGTTGGTAATCATATTCAAAATTTCACAAAAATTTAAAAACCAAAGCAATTCATTTTATTTAAGACAAGTTCAGAGTAAATAAACAGAAGAAATTCATAAGTATCAAAAAAATTCCCAAAACCAAATATAAAGTGGATTGTTTGATTTATTTAAAAATTTTCATCTAGAAATGCCTTCAACCCTCCGAGTAGTCTCTAGCACGTCCAAGCGATAATCCACAGCCTTAACCTGAAAATCAAGCTAACATACACACAAAGTTAGCTTGAGCTGAGTGAGCTCAAGTTTTAATAAACGACATATATAAATCATTCCAAGATTATAAGTATAAGACAGTATATGGAGTAATAGGCAAATGGTTAAACGATAAGTACATATATGCATAATAACCAAATAATATAATCACGGTCGAACATGCGTACGACCTAAGCACATGATACGGGATATTAAGAACCCGATATAATGATGATTATGCTACACGAGCCTCCCCCCCCACACGGGATTTAAGAACGCGCCACGAGATTTAAGAACCCGAGTAGTATAGTTTGGCCCGGCCAAAATTACCATGCACACAAAGAACCCATTATAATCATGATTATGCCACACGAGCCCCCCCTGGGATTTAAGAACCCACCACGGAATTTAAGAACCCGAGTAGTATAGTTTGGCCTAGCCAAAATCGCTATGCACACAATGAACTAATTAGTAATATTAATCATAGGCCATAGAGTAACATATGCATATACATATATATAGGTCATCCCAAGATATTCAATAATACAAGTAAGCCTACGCATAATCATTTATACTGTTTAACGAGTAAAACCAAGTATATGTGTATGCTAACCCAAAACATGTAAAGATTTAAAAAGGGTATCATGAACTCACCTGACACGAGGCACACAATCAACAACGAGCTAGAGAACCCCTAAGTATTCCCACAACTAAAACGCCTGTCGGATTACACACAATGATTACTAACGGAACCGAACCGACTCGTTTATCCTACGAGACGTTCTAACATGGTTTGATTTACTTAAAGCCTCAACCTCATCAATTTCAATTACAACAGCCCTCGGGGCCTTGTATTAACCGAAACCACCCTTTGATAATTCCGGGGGCAAAGGATTCCAAAACTACCCCTGAAAGTGGCTAGTTGAATCGGATATGCGTGGTTATGAGTTGTTTATGCACTTAGCAACCAACTCAGCCCCGTGTGGACCAAATTTAATAAAATCACAGCAAATAAATCCACACGACCACTCACAAGTTGGATGGGTTGGTAACTTGCATGTACAGCGCACAAACTACCAATTAAACGCGAATTAGCGTTGTACCGACCCGTTTGAGTAACCAACAACCAATTCAGCCCCATTAACTAAAAAAATAGTTTTTCACAGCCCGTATATCATACCGAGGCTACACAGCCCGAATTGGTTGTTAATTCCCTCAAACAACGTGCTAGACGTAACAATTAGCAAACTAGTCAACCGAATCCTTGTTTTAACTTCATTAACAATTGACCAATCTAATGAATGCTAAAGCTCATGATACTAAAGTATGATATATAAGACATACCTAGAAGATGATGGAGCAAGAACTTCAATTAAAACAGCCCCAAAAGATGATCGAAAGGGCAGCCACCGGTTAAGCCTAGAACAAGCGATTTTAGATCAATACGCGAGATATAATGATGAATTAAGGTGTAAAAGACTTGCATAGGTATAGGACTAACCTTGAATTGAAGTTTTACACCTTGGAATTGGCTGGAAAAAAGAAAAATGGAGCTTAGAGGCTGCTGCTGCTGCTTGTGATCGGACAGGGGAAAAGAAAAGGATTAGGGTTTGTTGATATAACACAAATGTTACACTCTAGCCCCTCAAATTTGAAAGATGCAACAACTAGGATGAGAAGTTAATTAATTTAACTTACGGGTATGACAAGGAGGTCCCTGACGAATGCCAGCTCAATCACGAAAGATATACAAACTCTACATAGCTTCCATCATTTAACTGAAATTGACGGGTGTTACAACTCCATCCCCCTTGCAATGGGATTCGTCCCCGAATCCCGATGCGACAGGAACAACTGCGGGTAGAGCTTCATCATCTCGTCCTCGGACTCCTAAGTAGCCTCAGAACCCCTATGGTGCCTCAATTGCACCTTCACCTGCCTAACCACCTTATTCCTCAAACGCCTTTCCTGACGGTCAAGAATAGCGATAGGTTCTTCAATGTAATTCAGCTTACTATCGAGCTCAATATCACCGAGAGGCACATGGGCCTCCTCGTCTGCCAAACATTTCCTCAAATGAGATACATAGAAAGTAGGATGAATCGCAGCAAGCTCGTCAGGTAATTCCAGTCTATACACTACCTACCCAACACGGGACAAGATACGGAACGTGCCTATGAATCATGGACTGAGCTTCACTCTCTTATGAAAATGAATAATACCCTTCCAAGGACAAACTATTAACATAACTCGATCACCGGCCTTAAACACAATAGGCCTTCGCCTTTTATCTGCATAGGACTTTTGATGATCCTATGCGGCCTTCATAAAAGCCTTAATCTTATCAAGCTTCTCAGTTGTAGCCTTGACCACCTCCAAACTACCCAAGTGTTTCTGACTGATGGAGCCCCAATAGACTGGAGTCCTACACCTACGCCCATACAACATCTCAAACGGCGGCATCCCAATAGTGGTGTGGTAAATGTTCTTATAAGAAAACTAGACAAACGGTAAGTGACGATCCCAACTGCCACCAAAATCGATAACACAAGCCCGCATAATATCCTCGAGAGTCTGTATGCTCCATTCGGATTGACCATCCGTCTGCGGGTGATAAGCGATACTAATGAGGAGTTTGGTACCCATCTCCTCATGAAACTCCTTCCAAAACCTCGATGTAAAACGCATGTCCCTATCTGAAACAATAGATGCAGGCACCCCGTGCCTAGGAACAATCTCACGAATAAACAGATTGGCCAACTTGTAAGGCTCCGAACCCCGGGAACCCCACAGTTGGTATTCATTCAAAACACTCGTAAAAATATTTAAACTTAAAAACAATTCATTTAATTAAAATAACCATCTCAGAGTATATTTCAGCGGAAAACATAAATAATAAAATAAGTTCCCAAAATTTTGGGAATATTGCCCAAAACCAATTCAATTATATTTATAAAACTTTTTAAATTAAATGTTCAAAAATAAAATATTCCATCTACGTATGCCCTTCACCGTCCAAGTAGCTTCGTGCACGTCCAAGCGATAAGGCATCCTCTTCCTAACTTGAAACTCACACTAACATGCACACAAAGTCAGCTTGAGCTGAGTAAGTTCAAGTTTTGAATAAGTAACATCAGTAAATAATAATCATGATAGTCATTCCAAAAGTTTTAAAGTAAAAAGAATACATTAGTTAAACCATCATCATTAATAAATAATCATTTTCATACATATATATATTTATACATACGTATATATATAAACATCCTTATAAGTACATCCCTATATATATATAAATATATATAACATCCAAGTAATAACATCAGGGTCGAACAAACGTACAACCCAAACACGTAACATCATGGTCGAGCAAACGTACAACCCAAACACGTAACATCTCATCAACACATGCAAACACAAAGTAGGCATACGTAACATCAGTAGTCGATACGACTACAACATCGCCAAATATAGGCCACACAATAATTTATATATATATATATATATATATATATATATACATACTATAACATTCCAAGGCCAACTATATACTAGCAAGCCTATATAAAATAGTTTAAACGTTTCATCAGTAAAAATCGTTTAGGTGTGCATGCTAGCCCAAAACTTAAAAGAGTAAAAAGGGGGCATCATAAACTCACCTGACACAAGACACGGATTCTCCACAAGCTAGAGAATCCCTAAGTAATCCCAATACTTAAACACCTGTCGATTTACATTCAGTCAATACTATTGACAGCAAGATGACTCGTTTATCCTACGAGACGTTCTAACATGGTTCGAGTTACCTAAACCCTCGACCTCATCAAAATTAATCACAACAGCCCCCGAGGTCTCACATTCACCAAAAAAAACCCTTAGGTACTCCCGGGAATAAAGAATTCCCAAATTACCCCCGGAAGCACTAGGTGATACCAATACGCGCGTTTAAGAGTTGTTTAGGCCGTTAACATCCAACTCAGCCCCGTGTGGACCCATTATGATAAAATCACAGCCAACAAGTCCACACGACGCTACACGAGTCAAATGGGTCGGTAACTCGCAAGTACAACGCACCAACTACTCAATAACCGCAATTGCGCGTTGTACCGACCCGTTGGAGTAACCGACAACCAATTCAGCCCCATAACTTATAAAAATGATTTTGCAACAGCCCGTACATCAAACCAAGTGTCCCCGAGCTGAATTGGTCGTTAATCACTTCAACACTCGCGTTAAACACATCAAACTACAATTCTAGTCAACCGAACACTAACAATCTAACTACAACTAGTTGACAAATCTAACGAACACCAATGAACATGATTTTTTTAGGTATGATATACAGGACATACCTAGGAAGATTGTGGTGCAAAAATTCACTTCAAACAGCCTCGACAAGAACACAATTGAACATCCACCGGTTAAGCCTAAAACGAATCTATCGATCAATAACAAGTAGAACGTGCAGATTTTAGCATGCGAAGATGCATTTAATTACATAGGATAACCTTTGAAATAAATTATTAAATTTTTACCAGACTTTAATAAATGTCTTAGTTTTATAAAAATATTTTTATTATATTTTTATAGTGGACACAAAAATTATAAAAATTCTTCCAACACAGCAAGATACGTGCAGCTATTTCATTGCGCAACAAAATGGTTTTATTTTTATAAAATTCATTACCAAACCAAATTAAACGATTCCAATTGGGTTTGATTCTTAACTCAAAATATTAAGTTTCAGAAGTGGAACCAACTAATTTGGACTTTTTGAAAAAGAGTTATGATGTCGGGAAGACAGACCAGAGTCCGTCATCCCGCATCAGCTTTGACACTCGATTTTATAAATTCATAAAAACCATTCAAATCTCGTCCAAAAATTACATATTATACATTTATGGAAACTAGACTCAAAGTAGAACATCATGGAATCAAGAATCGATCAAAAACACTAGGTTATCATCGCGTTACAGACCCTACAATAAACGTATACGAATCTGTTAGCAAACTGTTATCATCAAAACTCAACCCTAACGTGTTCGATAACGGGTTTAATGGTAAAAAAGACTTGCATGGACGATAGACTAACCTTTAATTGAAGTTTTACGCTCACGACTTGGCCGGAAACAAAGAAAAATCGCAGGGGGGGGGGTTCTCTTGGCCGATCGGCTGCGCCTAATGGTGCTAGGGTTAGGATTTTTTATTTTTTATGATATAACAAAATGTTACACACTAGCCCTCAAAGTTTAAGGGATATGACAACTTGGAAGAAAAGGTTAGATAACTTAACATACCGGGAAGATGGTCGGGTCAACGAAAGATGCCGGATAACTCCCAAGAAATATACATACTCTACATGCAGGAAATCTTTAAACCGAAAATAAAATAGCGGGCGTTACACAACTACTCGGAATTATGAGTTTCTCGAATCGACAAGAAATGAGCGCATTTAGTCAATCTAATCCACGACTACTCAAATGGTGTCATAGTTAATGTAACATCCAACTTTTTGTTAAATAATAAACGGCGGAAAAGTTTTGTTATTAATTGTATGTTGTTAAGTTAGTCGTGTGTTAAATGTTTGGATAAGGATTTGAAATGGGAATGGAGAGTGGGTGGTGGGACCCATAACCCACTATATAAGCCCAGCCCACCCACCATTTCACCATTTTGTCTCCCTCCCCACACACTAGAAAAACACACACTTCTTCTCTCAAACACCCGGATCCAAATCCGAGCAAAAGAAAGGTGAATCTCGTGTTCAACGTTAACGAGCAACAAGAAACGTTTGGAAGATCCTGCATATTGTCCGGATCTGAACTCGAACCCGAAGCAAAAGGTAGGTTTCGGTTTAAATGGTTAAGTTTTATGGTTAGAATCGACATGCAAACCGATAGAAGGATAGATCGGGGTATATGATGGAAGAAAAACATGAACTTGATAAGTTATAACCCCACGAGAATGTTATATGGTAAAAATGTGATGTTCGGGCCATATAAAACGCAAGTATACAAAGTTGGTACAACCCAAAACCCTTAAAAAAGGTAAAATTGGGTCCTAAAGAAGAGTCACGAAGTAAAATGGCCATTAAATGGTAAAAACGAAGAAACATAAGAATTTCGCATCGCATAAGCCATGCGAAGCGAAAAAGGCTATTTCGCATCGCATGACCATGCGAAGCGAAAAAGGTAATTTCGCATCGCATAATCATGCGAAGCGAAACAGTTCCATGCGAAGCGAAAAAGCATGCGAAGCGAAAAAGTCATGCGAAGCGAAATTCCATGCATGCGAAGCGAAATTCTTCCATGCGAAATTTTTAAAAATTCATTTTCTGACCTGGTAGTTCAACCCCAGCCAGGGGCGCTGCCCCTTGGACCCTGCTAGGGGCTGCCGCCCCTAGACCCCGCTACCAGGGGCGCTGCCCTGACCCCCGTTAGTTGAGGGTTTCATAAATTTAGATGTAGGAAGTAGTGGCAATAAATAATTGACACGCGTAATGTATTGTAAAGTTAGCCGTGCACAACTAAAGAAGGGAGTTACCATTAACGGCGGGAGAAATCGACTCCAGGTGAGTTCTAGCCCCATTCTCTTTGAAATGTTTTCGGGGCTGTATGCATACTCCTATGTGATAGTTAATACATTTACTTAATTGATAAGTGTATGACTATGTATTGGATGTTATTACTATATAATGATAGTATGAATGAGCATGTATGTATATATATATTATATACATGAGACAGGTAAAATATGCACGTATGATAAATGTATGGTTATTCGAGGCAGTAGGTACCAGACCCTTATAATATCTGTGATGTTAGGGACCAGACCCTTATAATATCTATGATGATAGGGACCAGACCCTTACAATATCTGTGATGTTTATTGTAGAATAGCTTATGGTATACCATAGGGTTTTATGAAAGAAAGTATGTAAGTACGTATGCATGTATATAAGGTATATATGAAAGGAGTAATAGAAAACTAAGGTATGAATACGTATCTTCAGACGCGTATGAGTAAGGGTATGAATGTATTGTATGTTAATTGATCAACTAGAACTCACTCAGCGTAGCTGACTTTTAGTATGCACGCAGGCAAATAGGTTGAGGCAGCTGGCTTAAGGAGGGACACAAGGCATGGACTGAAGAGACTGGCATCCATGATGAAGTGTTATGACTGTTTTAATGAAAAGACAATTTATATGTTAAGACAAGAATGAATGTTTTGTAATGTGATGTTTGAAGTTTTTAATTATTCCGTGAAGTTTTTAATTTACTTTGATTTTAGAACTGTGTTTATGAGTAAATTCAACTCCAAAGTAGGGTTACCGGGAACGGGGCCTTACAGTTAACCCTAAGAGTGCGATGCAGTTTAGTCACAAAGTCCATCGTATGATGATCCCATTTCCACTCGGGTATTTCCAGGGGTTGAAGTTTTCCGAAAGGCTTTTGGTGCTCAACCTTGACCTGCAAACACGTCAAACATTTACTCACATATTGAGCCACCTCATACTTCATCGTAGGCCACAAGTAATTCTTCTTTAGGTCTTGGTACATCTTAGTCACGCCCGGATGAATAGAGTAGCGCGACTTGTGTACTTCATTTAGAATCTTACTCCTGAATCCCCCATACCTGGGTACCTATAGACGACCATCCTTATACTTCACCCCTTCACCAATGTCTTTCAACAACTTTTCCTGACCCCAAATACTCCCTGCCATAATCCATTCCACTTGTAAGGCCTCATTCTGAATGTTGGCTATCTATTTCAAAATATCGGGTTTGAGAATAAGCTGATAAGATTTCACATGAATTGGCTTCGGCCTCTCCTTCCGGCATAACGCGTTGGCTACCACGTTAGCCTTACCGGGATGGTACATAATCTCCAAATCGTAATCCTTAATTAATTCCAACCACCAATGCTGCCGCATATTCAGTTCCTTTTGCTCGAAGAAATACTTTAAACTCTTATGATCGGTATAGATGAGGCAAGGGATCCCATACAAATAATGTCTCCATAACTTAAGCGCAAACACAACAGCCGCCAGTTCTAGATCATGGGTAGGTTAATTCGCTTCAAGAGGCTTTAACTGTCGTGAGGCATAAGCTATGACTCGACCCCGCTGCATAAGAACACACCCAAGCCCCTGGTAAGAGGAATCAGAATAGACAACCAGATCGTCAGTGCCATTAGGCAAGGCTAGAATCGGAGCATGTGTCAACCTGTTCTACAATTCGAGGAAAGCCTCCTCCTGCTCAGACCCCCAAACAAACTTAACACTCTTCTTAGTCATCTTGGTCAACGACGAAGAGATTTTAGAAAAGTCGGGAATAAATTGGCGGTAATACCTCGCTAAGCCCAGAAAGCTACGAATTTTAGACGGAGACTTAGGAGATTGCCATTTGTTTACGGCTTCCACTTTTGCAGGGTCTACCAAAATGCCACTCGGGTTGATAACATGACCTAAGAAATGAACCTCGCGTAACCATAAAGAGCGCTTAGAAAATTTCGCGTACAACTTATTCTTTCGCAGAGCTTCCAAAACTTCCGTGATCGATTTCGCTCCTGGAATATACGAAAATATCATCGATGAACACAATAACAGAACGATCAATCATCGGCCTACACACCCGGTTCATAAGATCCATGAATGCAGCTGGTGCGTTAGTCAAACCGAAAGGCATCACGAGAAATTCATAATGTACATAACGAGTGCGGAACGCAGTCTTAGGAATATCTTCCTCACGTTCAACTGATGATACCCTGACCTGAGGTCGATCTTCAAGAACCAACTAGCTCCTTGGAGCTGATCAAATAAGTCATCGATCCTTGGTAGAGGGTGCCTGTTTTTCACGGTGAGTTTATTCAATTCACAGTAGTCGATACACATATGCATGCTACCGTCCTTCTTCTTGACGAACAAGGCAGGGGCATCTGAAGGTGCGATGCTCGGTCGAATGAAGCCCTTGTCGAGCAAGTCTTCCAATTGGGCCATAAGTTCTTTCATTTCGCTTTGCGCTAGGTGGTATGGAGCTCGAGCAAAGGGTTTCGCACCCGGCACAAGGTCTATCTGGAACTCGACCTCGCGATCCGGCAGCACATCTGACAAATCATCTGGGAATACGTTCGGATAATCCCGAACAATGGGAACATCTCCGACGGTAGCCACCTTGGTTTTCACGTCCATAGCATACGCTAGATATGCCACGCAACCTCACTGAATAATTTTCCTACCTTAACCATGGATATGATATGTGATGTCGCACCATTCCGATCACTGAAGACCGTGATTTGGGTCAGGGCCCTTAGACGCACGAGTTTCTGACCACAGATAATCTGAGAATTAACACTAGCGAGCCAATCCATCCCAAGCACCACATTGAAACAGCCCAGCGGCATCAAATACAGCCGCACCGGAAATCTATACCCCAACAACTCGATAATGCAGCTCTGAATTGCCCTAGACACATAAACGGACTTCCCTATGGCGACCTTAACCTCAAACGCATCGCCTACACTCCCGGGTGATTTATTTAACGTGGAACAAAAAGCGGAAGACACAAAACTCCTACTGGCACCCGAATCAAACAAGACCGAGGCCTGCAGTTCATCAAGTAAAAAGGTACCTAGAATAATATTACACTACTACTTAGCTAAATAGTTACACATACGCTCCCGAATGAATGAGGAATTATAAACGGTAAAATATAGAAGACGAATAAGGAAAAGAGTACCTGAAATAACGTCCGCATCGTCCTTTGCTTCTCTCTTGGAGATGTTGAAAGCCCTAGCCTTGGCCTTTGCCTTTTCTTCCATTTTCCCCATCGAGGATGTCCCCTGCCTGGGCCCCCCCCGCCTTATTGGCAGGACAACTTGACGCTTAGTGCCCAGGCCCCTTACATCGAAAACAAGTTAGAGTCGGACACTCGTGATGGGGGTGTCCAGTCTTCGCACATCGAAAGCAGGGACCATTCCCAAACCTACACTCCCCCCTATGCGGTTTCCCGCACTTTTTGCATTTACCGGCCATCGTATCCCTACTATAACCCGAAGTCTCAGTTTTCACTCTCTTTTCAGCCGAATTAAAGTTATTTACCCTGGGCCGTTTACCATTAGAATTCGAGTTCTCAGTCTTCTTAGTCTCAGACGGCAATATCTTCTCTCTCTGATCATACAAAGTACCCGCTAGGATAACCACCGAATGGAAAGAGCTCATGTCGGTAGTCACCACACCCCTACGAATATCCACCAGAAGACCCTTCACATACTTCTTAATTCCCTTAGCTTCGGGAGTAACCATATCGGGACATAAATGAGCCATTTGATTAAACTTTGTTGTATACTCTCGATGGCCGCCTCCAAGGTTAAGAAATCCTGCTCAATCTTATCCAACTCGTGTGGGGAACAAAACTGATAAAGGACCAACTGCTTCAACTCCTCCCAAGACATCCTCCTACTAAAACGATCACCCGTAGCCTGCGCCAGATTATCCCACCAACACAACACCTCGGAACTAAACGAGGCAGTAGCATAAGTAACCATATCCTCCCTTTTATACTTACTAACCCTCAATACAGTTTCCATTTCTCTCACCCACTGATGGGCTGCCGACGCATCCTTAGTACCATCGAAAGTGGGAGAGTCACAGTTCTTAAAATCCCCATATGTACAACCCCGAGTAGATACACTAATCGCATGAACCTCTTCTTCATCCTCACTCGGCACAATCACCTCATCCTCAACCTGAGTCTCCTTACCCTTCCCCTCCTTATCCAAATTCTTACCAACCATTGTTTCCTCCATGGCCCTAACAGCCTCAGCAACGATCCTGGGAATGCGCTATGAAGAACCTGGTAAACCTCATCTGCGATGGCCGCACGCATGGCAGAATCTAAGGCGGGGTTATCCCTCTCTTTATGAATCGGGGTCTCTTCCTGCTGCGCTGTCGGATTCTCTCTTTCAGCCTCGACACGTGGCTTACGACCATGACCACGAACACTGGGACGACCTCTCTTAGCTGTACCTGTGCTCCTTGACATAGACTCTATAAGCCTTTGAATGGGATGAATATCCCACAAAGAAGCATTCCAAAGATTTTGATTAGAATTTATTGAGATAATCCTTTGTGTTCAGCAGTGAGCATCTACATCCAAAAGGCTTCAAGAACTTCACATAAGGTTTTCTTTTGAAGATTACCTCATATAGAGTCTTGTTTTGAGTCTTGTTCAGAAGAACCCTATTTTGCACATAGCAAGCAGTATTAATAGCCTCTGCCCCGAAAGTAACTGGAAGATTTGCATCAGCTATCATGGTCCTTGCAGTTTCTATCAATATTCTGTTTCTTCTTTCTGCAACAACATTCTGCTCAGGAGTTCTTGGAGCACTATATTGTTGAAAGATCCCTTAAAGGCAGAATTCTTCCATAAGTCCATCTTGATTTCTGTCCCATTGTTACTTCTAATCACTTTCACCCTTTTCTCAAGTTTATCATCTCCATCTTCAACACATAACTCTTGATTAGCTCTGGAGTTTCATCCTTGCTTCCCATGAAGAAGACCCATGTAAATCTTGAATAGTCATCAGTGATTGCTAAACAAAATCTCTTCTTGCCAATGCTTGGAACACTTACAGGACCGAAGAGATCCATGTGAAGTAGTTCCAACACCTCATCAATAGTGTTGATCAGTTTGCTTTCATAAGAGGATTTGTGTTGTTTTCCTTTGAGACATGATGAACATTTTTCTTTTAGTTTGAGTTCTCTTGTAGGAAGACCCACAACATGTTCACCTTTCACCAGTTTGTTCATGTTTTTCAAATTGACATGACACATCTTCCTATGCCATAGTTTTGTTTCTTTCTCAGTGGCTTTGAAGAGAAAACATGAACCACCTCTTGATATTGCACTATTCATTCTCAGCTCATAGAGGTTTCCATTTCTTGGAGCCATCATCATGATCATTTCTGGTGGAATGACAAATTCAGGCTTAAGAATCAGGTAGTGTTCATCATTGAAAGCCACTTTGTATCCTTTGTCATAGACTTGAGAAATGCTGAGTAAGTTGTATTGTAGTCCTTAAACATGTAACACATTCTCAAAGGATACTTTGCCATTGGTGAGAGTGCCTCTTCCTACAATCTTTCCTCCATTCTCATCACTCCCAAAGGCAACTGGTCCTTCATATTTTCTTTCATAATTCACAAGAGCTGCTCTATCACAGGTCATGTGCCTGGAACAACCACTGTCCATATATCATATATCATTGCAACTCATGGACTGTTCCTGCATAAACACACATAAGAAGATCAGTTAGATTCTGAGTCACAAACTACATCAGTTTGCAAATCAGAGTCAATTGGAGTTTCAGCAGGAGTTTGAAGTGGAAGTGGATCTTCATAGACTATTTCACATTCATCATCTGAATTCGGGTCTGACACAATTGTTGACTTGATGCTATTTTTCAATTTGATCAAGCACACAGTCTTTCCTTCTCATCTTCTTGACTTGATGCTATTTTGCTCAAATTAGTCTTCTTGACTTCCTTCTCATCTGTCTTCTCAGGCTCTTTCATGACAAACTCTCCATATTTGCTCACTGTTACATTCTCATATTGTTTCACAAATTCAGGTTTGTCTTCAAACACATTCTTGAACTGCTTCAGGTACTCATTTCTTTTTTCTTTATCTACCTTTAGTGGATATTTGTCACAAAAAGGTGGTGGTACCTTCTTGTATTTTTCCTCTTCTGTCATCTTGTCAACATAACCAACAATGTTACCAGTTGACACCAAGTTCTTTAAAAACTCCATTTGTATCAATAATTCTGCATTCTTGTGTTTTTCTTCAGCATACATCTTCTTTAAGCCATCAATTTCAATATTCATTATGGATTGAGTCATGTAGCCTTGCATGCAGTCTTCTTCTAGACTCTTGATATGATTCTCATATGTACCTTCACTTGACTCAAATGCATTCATGATAGCCTCTTTCCTTCCACACTCCGATTTCCACTTTTCAATCTCCTGATTTAATTTATCAATGGTTAACAGAAGATCAGAGATAGAAAGTTCAGAATGTACATTTGAACCAGAAGATTCTCCTTGTTCTTGCACCTTTGCCATGAAAGCCACATTTGCCTTTTTTTCAGCTGCATGGTGCTCCAATCAAAATCCCCATCCTATGGTGCCCTTGTAACAGCAACATTTCCCTGATCTCTTGCTTGATTCACCACAATGGTATTTCCTCTGTTCTGATTATTCTGAATTTGCAGTTGATTGTTTCCTTAAGGCTGGACCTGTTGTTGCTGGGGGTCTATTCTGATTTTGGTAAGGATTTTGATTAACCAATTGATTTCTCTGTTGGGATCCCTGGTAATTTTGGTGTTGATTTTGATAGAACTGGTTTTGATTGACTTTATTACCAAACTGTTTTGGTTGATTACATTCTCTAGCAAAATGTCCTGGTTGCTGGCAGTTGTAACATATGGCTTTTGATTTATCAAATCTTATTCGGTCATTTGGCCAAGAAAATGATGATCTCCCAGTTCGGTTATACAACCTCTTACTTCTGACTGCTAACATTGCAGCTTGCCATTTTAAGTTCATGTCTTCCAGTTTATCTACATCAATCTGTTCAAAATCTTCCTGCACTACACTTGTATGAATGATATTCTTTGCCCAAATGCATTGTAGGAATCAATGAACATTGAGAATAAGGCCTATAGTCAGTTCCCTGGCCTGAAGTGTTTTGAACATAGGGAGCATGTCCACTAGCTGTAGAGGCAACATCATCCTCAATTAGTTGTACATTAAACCTTGATTGTCCTCCACACACCGAGCCAGATTCAGAAGGCTCTTCAACAATAGGCTGTTGGTTAGACTTAAGAGAGAGATTTTCCATAGGTGCCACTAAAGCATTTGTCATTGGAAAGCTGGGCTTCTCTTCTCTTATCATATGATTTTCTATCATTTCATGCTCAGCAGCCTTTAGAAATGCTATTACATAATCCAGTTTGAAGTTGGTAAAACTTGCTTTCTCTTTGATAAACTTGCTTTCGCTTTGATAAACTTGGTTGTAGTATACCACTCCCCAGATAGTGAAGACAACAGTTTCTTGTTCAATTCGAAATTAGAAATCACTAAATCAGTTTTACTGATTTAATTTACTATGGTCATGAACCTCTGCAATACTGACTTCAGTCATTCCCCTTCCTTGAACTTGAAACGGTCAAGTTGCTGCTTCAGTCTGTCTTTCTTGATGTCTCTCAATTCAGTGTTTCCCTCAAACATGTCAATTACAGCACCATACATCTCCTTGGCTGTTTTGTGATGATTGACACTGGTCAGTATCTCCCAAGACAGACCAAGTTTTAACATTGACAATGCCTTATCATCCATTTTCTTTATCTTGAGTTCTACAGTTGGATTGTTGTTAGCAGCATTGGATGGAACATATTGTCCTTCTATGATAGAAATCCACAGTTCAGGGTCGTTATAGTTAACAGCAGCTTCAAATATGACCTTCCATTTGATGAAGTTCTCTTGACCTAAAAGTCTTGGAATCTTGTTTGTTGATACTTCTTGCTCATCCATCTTGTTCAGATCTGAATTTTCACCGAAGAAAACTTTGTAAAGCTTCAAGCTTTATTAAAAACCATCAGTCCGGTGGCCTTCAGCGAGCTTCCACATCTTTGATACCACTTGTCAGGACCGGGAATCTGGTGTAACCTTAAGAAGGTTGACAAGAACACGCAGATCCAATAACCCAAAGGCCTATCGAATACCTAGCGGAATCAGGATATTCAACGGATGGGAACGAAGGTGTGATATATTAATAACGAAACAATAAAGTATAATCAGTAAGAATAAATTTAAAGACAAAGATTCACTGTATTTAATACATCATTCAATGAAACAGTGAAAGGAATGTCTAGGGTTTTGTGAAAGCGGCGGCTATACGAGGAGACAAAATGAATATTTGTTAGAATATTTCTCGTATTCCGTGCCCTAAATGAAAACCTAGGACCGTATTTATAGACCCTGACATTCCTTCTAGAATCCCTAATCATTACATAGTGAATGACAAATACAAATACAAGTGTAAGAGTCTTCGAGCATGATTATGTATCTTGCTCGAGCAGACTCAGAATGCATAGCATGCTCGATGAGTGTCTTCGAGCATACTTTACTTAGAATATTTCATAAAGAAAGTATTCTCCTCTAGAAAGCTTCATTCTTCTTAACCAATCCATGCTTTACTCGAACTAGTCCATCGAGCAAGCCCATTCTTCTTGATGCCTTCAATCCTGTCTTGAGACTTATTGAACCATCTTTAGCATGCTCGGATTTAAATCTTGCTCGGGGGACTGAACCATGCTTGAAGTCATTGCTTGGAACACATGACATCTTCTTATTGCATCCATGCTTGTCACCATGTGCTCGGAATCACTTGTTAAAACTTGAATGATCAAGTTGTTTGCTCAATTGGCAATCCATACTCGATAAAAGAACACTCTTGGTCGTTGAAGTGTAGCTTGCTCGAAGCCTTAACACTTAGAAGAATCAACTATAAATGGTTTTGAAGACCATGCTAGAGGTAGTAAACCATGTTCAATAGTCCAAGCTTGCTCGAAGTCCATACTTAGCCAATTTCCAGAGGAGGTTGAGAAGATTCCAATCTTCCTTATCAACTATCCGACTCAACATTTTACGAGGGATTTTGATAACTCTGAATTATGGTGGAATTTTTGGAGATCGTTTCGTATAAGCGGACGATTTTCGGGCTAAATATAGAAGATAAAACGAATTTTCATAAATTAATAAATCAGTAAATAATTCAAGAAATATTTTTATAAAAATCTAAATATTTTAATTGATAATTGACTAAATTTTTATAATTTAATGATAAACAAATTATTAATTATGCTAATTCAAAGATTAAACAAATTAAATTCTGATAAAAACCGACAAGTTCGTGATTAACGAATCTGTTGGAATATCAGAACACCAGGAGTGATCAAAATCATATTTTTAGATTAATTAAGTAAAAACTAACTTTTATGAGAAACCCGGGAAATTTGGATGAATTGTGCGCATTTTTTCTTCAAATCAAACTGAATAAACGAAAACGAGCTGCGTGGCGAATCCAGAACCTCAATATGTGATTTTTCTTTATAACTTAATCATGTTATCGACCAACACATTTACCCAAGCTTACATCCCCATAACTGTTTTCTGAACGCATAAACGAACAACTTGGCCTAGCTGGGAAAACGGGGAAACTGAGCCAAGTTCGGTTTTAAGTATTAGACATTGAACAACATCACAATCTAAGCCTATTAACACTTTCTGGGTGTACCAACTATACCCAGATAAGATATACAGCCCAGTTTAGTATTGAGATTATAATAATATTAAAATATTAATATTATTTAAATATTGATTATAGGGACCATTGATTACGAGTCAAGCAAACCTTTAACTGTCGCACTAATGATTACTGATTAAACACTGAGTTTCATGACCCCTCTCTTTAAACAGTTTTACGAACTTTTAGGGCGAAAAGCATGTTTGATTACATATACATATCTGATACGTGTAATGATATGAATTATCTAAGTGCTAACACATGAAAGTCCCCAATAACATAATGATTAACTTCGAGGCCGTGGCTTGTGAATAGTACTATTGGTTTGACAAACCCAAATGGAATCGGCCTGGTTGCCGTGTCACATAGTGCCATTTGCACATGATCATACTTATTCAAACAGGTTATGTAGTGTTAGACATAGCTACCGGGGCGTGTTGTGGGCGGAAGGGAGCCACAGTGGTTGATTGGGCGTGGGAAATGGATGCATGCAGCACAAACACAAGGATTCATTGTAGCTTAGCATAATTACATCATTTACATACATACCTACATACTTATATCAAGATTACAAGTGTTAACTTGTGAATATTCATAACTATTTTCTTGAAACTCGTGAAACTCACCAACTCCAATAGTTGACCTATTTTTAAACTGCTTTTCAGTATTACCTAACTTGGAATAAAATGATGTTGTGCTATCTTTCGTGGAATGTGTTCGATGCTATGTGAATAGATGCAAGGTTACTAGTACGAATAGAATAGTTTAACGAACATATTTTGTTGTAACACATGGTTGTAAACAAAGACATATCAATGTAATATAATGTAAATTAGTTTGTAATATTTATTTATAAACAATGTTGTTGATACCAAAGGTTTATGTTACATTCCTGGTTTACGCTTTCGCATTGTGCTAGTTGGGGTGCGACAGAAGTTGGCATCAGAGCCATTGGTTATAAAGGATTAGGTTATCCCTTAGGTTACCTAAAATATAACCGTATGCTCGATTAACTCTGGAAAAAAAAATTAATAATAATTTAATATTATATACAGATGATGCCGGGATGAACTTGTAGGACAAGTGAGTTATTGTGGTCTAGAACTTAATAACAGACTTGCTTGTATGAGGGAATTTTGGGAGAAATTACGGAACGGACATGTAGGTAAAAATGGCAACATATGTTTATAAAAGGTAACACTTACTATATATATATATATATATATATATATATATATATATATATATATATAGGGTAAGGTTAAAATGAAAACCCATTTGAGTTGTGAAAACCCGCGAAAACCCTATATAACATCGTTTTTTACATGTAATATATGTTGTCACATTTAATACAAAACATCAAAACATATAAAAAATGTTTTGCTATTTTTTTAACATTTTTTTACTAATTTTTATACATGTTTTCAGGAAGAGAAAAAGTTATATTTATATTTACATTTTTTATTCACTTTAATTGTGGACCACGAGATTTAAACATTAATTAAAAACATGTGGTTGAGAATGAGTTTCTAGAGTTTTCAAAACTCAAGTGGGTATTCATTTTATACTTAGCCTATATATATATATATATATATATATATATGTTTACTAGTAAAAACTCCTAAAAAACTATTTTTAACTGTTTAAAATTTTTTTTTTCCATTATTCTTATATGTTGTAATTGGTTCAAAAAAAACTAAATAAATAAAAAATAAAAAACTTGTCGGTATAGTGCGCATGTGTAATAGTGTGCATTGCATATATGCAAAAGTGTTTGTATTGGATAGAATACAAGACTATTGCACATATTTGATAATGCAATATAAGACTAATACACACATCGAATACACATTAGCACGTATGTGTAAACAACATTAACGCACATGTGCACCATATCGACTTTTATTTTGTTATTATTTTTTCCATATAATACAACACTACTACACATATATAATACACAAATATTGAATTTTTGCAATAAAACACTATCAAACTCAAAAATACATAGTAATACACATGTGTAATACAACGGTATCGCACAGTAATACGTATGTGCATTACAGCGTTTTTTTTTTACTTTTTTTTATATTTTTCGAGTGAAATACAAGAAAATATAAGAATAATGGCTAAAACAGAATTTTGAAAATCTTTTTTTATTTTTAATTTAAAATAATTCTTTAGGAGTTTTTAGGAGTATTTTAGTTTTCTCTCTAAATGTGAGTTTTCTCTTGATCCTCTAGGGGTGGTATCTACTGAAAACTCATCTTAAAGACAAAACTTAAAAACTACTAAAACTAAAAAAAATAAAAAAACCCGCTGTAATACACATACGTATTACTGTGTTATACCGCTGTATTACACATGTATATTACTATGTGTTTTTTAGTTTAATAGTGTTTAATTGCATATATTCAATATTTGTGTATTGTATATGTGTAGTAGTGTTGTATTATATGGAAAAAAATAATAATAAAATAAAAATCGATGTGGTGCACATGTGCGTTAATGTTGTATTACACATACGTACTAATGTGTATTCGATGTGTGTATTAGTACTATATTGCATATATACAATAGTGTGTATCAAATATGTGCAATAGTGTTGTATTCTATGCAATACAAACACTTTTGCATATATATAATGCACACAATGCACACTATTACACAAGCGCACTATATCGACGAAGCTACCGACAAGGTTTTTTTTTTTTTTTGGAACCAATAATAACATATAAGAATAATGGAAAAAAAAAAGAAACTTCAAAAAAAATTTAAAAATAGTTTTTTTAAGAGTTTTTAAGTTTTCTGTTTAATAGAAGTTTTCACTATATCCCACCCATATATATATATATATATATATATATATATATATATATATATATATATATATAGTAAGGTTAGAATAAGAAGTTAATATTTCTTAAGAAGTGTTGGAAGCGATTAAGACCATTGAATTAAATGAAACACATAGGGTTAAGATGATCCATATCATTTTTATTATTTTTGGTATTCATTTATGCAGTTATAGCTTGCCTATCTGTAGCCTCCTTCACCATTGGAATTTTTTTTTAATCTGCGAATCTTACAGTTACCATAGGTCTAGAAGATGATGACATATAGGCTCTATAAATCTCCAGCGGCATTAACCGAATATGACGAGTACATATTCGGTGATTCCGATTTCACATACATCTCTAAAATACTCCGAGCATTAAAATACCTTCTGGATAAATCTAGCGTCTTCTATTTTCTGGAGAAGCAACAATATGATAAAGAAAACGAGTTATAACTTATTCAAAGCTTCAACGTGAGCACGTGTTTGACGTCGTGACGGAAATCCTTCACTGTAACATAGACTTACCGCCGTGGACTACAATTTCGTTAACGGAATCGAGTAACGCCGGTAAGCAGATTTGTACATAGTTTAAAGCAATCCGTGAACCTGAAACAACGGAGAATTTGTTGAATCTGATTTGTGGTGTACTGAAAAAAGTCCTCGTCGGAAACAATGGATGGGGAGATAATCCGGTGGAGATATCAACTCAGGATTAAAAAAAATAGAAATGATATTATGTTGATTTTTTGAGAGCTTATCTTGTTATAGAAGAGTACATTTTGAACGAACCTACATAAAAAATAGAATAACAGGGTAGTTTTAACGTAATTCAGCGGGTGTGTTTCTATTAATGAAAGTGTGTTTTTGTTATGTGTGTTTTTGTTCTTGGTGTTCTTAGTGTTGTTGATGCTGTGTTCTAAATATGGATTAATATTTGGTGTTGTGTTTTAAAACACACTGTAATACAGATTACAATGTGTTTTTGGTGTTGTAATTTAATTTTGTTTCCATATATAACAAAACACACTAGATAATTATGCCCTTAGAGTGTTATAAAACAAGTATTAAAATTAAACACACCGCCTAAAAAACACACTTTCCATTAAGACCATTAGATCTCTAAATCTAACGCAACAGATTACTTCTTACACTTTTTAGACATACATCACTTCTTATTATAACTCCACCCTATATATATATATATATATATATATATATATATATATATATATATATATATATATATATATATATATATATATATATATATATATATATATATAACACCCATACGTGGTTATCTGGAACAACGTGTACGAATACGTGTACGTACTGTACTGTCGATAATGGTAAATATTATAATGAATATTATATTCAATTATATTCAATATTAATTCTTATTATAATTAAAAATAAATTTTAATAAAATTTTAAAAAAACTAACATTATATTGTATTATAATTAATATTAAAGTTTGGCCTAATTAATTAACCTCTCCTACATTAGTTAACACTAGCAATAAATATTATTCTTATATCTAACCATTGTACTGGATATGGAAAGAAGCCACGACTACGTACCGGAAGAAGAACCAGTAATATCTATCGAAGAGGAGGACCCAAAAGAGGACCCAGAAGAGGATCCGAAAGATGACCTGGAGGAGGATGAGGACGAGGTTCAGGAGGAAGTAATTTGTAGAGAGCTACCTAGAATGAGCTTGACCTATCTGGCTACAGATGCAATAGTTACCCACCCAGGTCACCACATAGGGGTCAGGACGAAGTTACCAGTCAGTATCATTCACCCATTAGGGTAACCTACTCCACCTGTCCTCGACTACTTCAGCCACTACACGAGTCCGACAGATCTCTCGTATTAGGGTAACCCCGATTGACCCTACCTCAGTTCCATTTAAATCTACCTACCATCGGGGAGAGCCTTCACGTCCTAGGACAGGTACTCCACCCTCTCGTTCATTGAGTGTACTTACCTCTAACCCCGACCTCCCAAACATAGAAAACAACACTTGGATGGCTGTCCTAACTGACCGTGTGATAGACCACTCGATAGCCGTAGCTAACATTAACCAGGGGAGGAGAGACGTGAGCCAGTGCTTACTTGTAACACCCCGCAACCGCAGCGGAAACGTAATCGGGATGCAACAGACACCTCTGATATCAACCACATTGTTTATAAAGAAAACTGAATGCATTAATATACTTCAAATTACATTATCTTGTATTTCATTACCGTCTAGGTGATACACACATCATACAATACGATACATAATTCTATCTGTTATAATGTATCCTAACATCCCGCACGCAAATCTTACACACATCAAGCACTTAGCACGTAAGCAATCACTTCATCTTAATTGTACCTGAAAAGCATGTGAGAAAACGGGTCAACTACGAATAGTTGGTGAGTTTCACAATTTGAGTAAACCATGATAAATCCATATCAAAATATAATATTATCTGGGGACACTGTTAACCCAGTACTGTACTCACTCCGGGGACAATGTTAACCCGGAAACACTTCTAGGGACCCCTGGGGACACTGTTAACCCAGTACTGTACTCACTCCGGGGACAATTTTAACCCGGAAACACTTCTAGGGACCCCTGGGGACACTGTTAACCCAGTACTGTACTCACTCCGGGGACAATGTTAACCCGGAAACACTTCCAAAAACATCTGGGTACACTGTTAACCCAGTCCTGTACCCATTCCGTACGATTCCCGTACAATCAAATATTTATAAATACACGCAAATCCATGCGTTCAGTATGTATTTAAACATTTCAATAGTAACATGCTTTCCGCCCCGGGAAAATATTTGAAATCAATTCAGAAAAAGGGGCTCGTGAAACTCACCTTAGCACATGCAAGCAGCTAACAACAATCATTATCAGTTAACACGTCCAATCTGTAATATGATCCCTACGATCGTTACTATACACTCATTATTAATATAACTTTAACCAAGTTAACCGGTATATCTGGGGGCACTGTCAACCCAGAAACACTTCTCCGGACTCAGATTGTGATGTCGTTTAGAGTTCAACAGTCAAATTTTCTAATAGCTTGTTTTTCCCGTTTTGCGTGCCTAGCACGGTTATCCAATTTTATGTTTCAAAATGAGTTTGGTCACACACGACCCGAAAATAGTTGTTGACTGATAATTTAATTAAAGTGGTGAAATTAGTACTCGGTTTAGACGCCCCGATTGACCGCGGGACCCGTTTCCGTCTTTGGCGTACCGGAAACTGTTAAATTGGTTAAAAATACCCAAATCATTCGAATTATTTTCGGATGATTCATTTTACTTGTTTAACTCAATTATATGAAAATAGTTCATTTTTAGGGTTTTTATACACCAGTCAGCTCGCTTAAGCGAACTTCTCCGGTTTACGCGTTTTAACTTTAAAAGTTCGATAATTAGCACAAATAATTATCCGTTTAACCTCGGATCTTGAAATTTTGTACAAATAACATTTTGACAGTGGGGAAATTTATAAAAATATTTCCAGAATTTATTTTTTATATTTAAAATTTATTTATCTATTTTTAAACACCATTTAAACACTAAGTATGTCGTAAATACCAAACGATCTTAGAAAAATCCCCAAATTCTTCCTGGATGTCCCCTGCCATCCACATAGTCCCCTGTAATTTTTCCAGAACCAAAATCTTCTTTTACATGCCATTTTCACTAAAACCGAGCTAGAAATCCCTAGAACTCGTTTAACCGAAAAGCCTGCTTAGACTTCTCCAACGGACCTCAATTTTTGTGTGTGACTTATACATGATATGAAAAGCTTATCTGCAATTTTCCAGAATTTTTCATGATATTGAACTATTTTTCACCATTTTTGGCCAAAACTGAGCATTAAATTCACCAAATATTCATCCTTTATCCAAAAATTACCAAAAATTCACAAAACTCATATTTTCATGTGTTTAACACATCTGTAAAATTTCATGACCTAACTCTAAAGCATCAACAATCTGTTCAAATTTCCCAAAACCGAACATAACCGAATATACCTTTCGTTTTCCGCCACTACAAGCTACAAACTCGTCTTTCCGCCTTATTTACCCCTAAATACAGAACCTACAAACAACATACCACAATACCAAGCAAGTTACACTCACGATCAAGCCATTTCTTTCATGGTTTCGGTTATGATTCCGAAAACAAAGATTTAACCGTAAAAATTCGTTTTTGATTCGTTTAACTCCTTTCTTGGACCAAGATCCTTTGTATAACCCGTATACATCACTTGATCATGCAAGAATCAGTTTTCATCATTAAAACCTCATTTTCTTGCAAACCAACTCAAGAAACGAATATGAACACGTAAATAACACGATTTTACCTCGGTTTTTCTTGCTAGGATCTCGGGTTTTAGTTCAAAGGTTGAGAGGTTTGAAGGATTGTTGGATTTGTGTTTGTGAAAAAAGAAAGAATGGAATGGGGTTAACCCCCTCATTCCGATCGGAGTAGTGTGGGGGGTGGGGTGGGACCCACCTCTCCAATATTAGCCACATATTTGGATTCTCGTAATCCGGATAATGTTTTGGATAATCTGGTTCAGTTCGTTTTTCGGTTAAATGTTTAATTCGGCTTAAAACGAGGCTAAAACGGTCGTTTTTCGGCTTAAAAATGAAATTTATATAAAACCGATTTAAGAACTTTAAAATACTTAAACCATGACATTTATTAACTTAAAACATCATATCATTAATTATCGCGCATCTTTTTCGGCTTGATCGATCATCTCTTGCTCGGTTTGGTATTAAAGGTTTCGTTTAATGTACCGACGTACCATTAAATCGAAATTCTTTTTCTGTGCCGTACTTTACTTATCCCGAAGCATTAATGCTTCGTAACATCACTAAATATTATAGATATCGTCTATAATTGAACCCTCGATTCGTTCGGGTTTCAATAACTATCGATCGATTGATCGCATAATCAATACGATGAATTATATATTCACGTACAATCCATACAGTGAACCCTGTATTCTCGTATAATTACTATGGTAATTCATGTACCCGACATTAAATACGACGTAACTATTATCTACCGGTTAGGGTATACCGGGTATCGTCGGAATCGTTACATTCTCCCCCCGTTAAGAAATTTCGTCCTCGAAATTTTACACGCCCACTATCCCTTTCTGAGAGAAAGGTGGGGGGCGGGGGGTTTTTCCTTCAGAATTCACCCTCGCGTTACCAGGTATAATCTGGTCCTCGCTGTGAATTCCACTTAATCTTAGTCAATAAAGCTTGGTATGTCCAAACTGTTTAGTTTTCCCGTCTACTATCTCTACGGAATTAGTTATGATATCAAGCATGTCTTCTATGAGTACCTCTATTACTAGTACTTTCGTTGCCTCATCGCTTAGGCACTTTTCAATCCGCATGCATGGCAAAACATCATATATAGTACTTAGTCCCTGGAGTACTTTAATCAATAAACTAAATGACCAATCATGGAGATTGTCTCATGAGGTCCAATATATTAAGGAGCTATTTTCGGTTTTGCCAAACCTCATATCACCTCTCTAAGGTGATGCCTTAAAATACCTTGTCACTCTTTCTAGCGACAATGGTTTCCTTTGAATGTTGGCATAAATCCTTTGCCAATCTCGCGCTGCTTTCAACTTATCTTGAATATTATAAATCCGATTGGTTATTTCCCGAATAGATTCAAATCTTATGGCTTGATTGACGCCCATTTTCAATTTAACAACTTGGTGATAATTACTTCACCCATAGAAAGCTTCAAGCTCTCGATGCTTCCTTCCCCGCCTTCCAATAATGGAAGTAGGATGCTATTTCGATCTGAGATAATTGAAAATGGTACTCCATGACGAGATACCATTTCACCATCATGAATTTGGGCGAGAATTCATCGTGGTAATCGGCATAGATCGGGATGAAATGCGAGGATTGGTTAATCGATCCGCGATTACCCAAATTGCATCGTGTCTTTGATATATCTTGGGAATTTGCGTCCCGAAACCCATTATAATTTATTCCCACTATCATTGGCGAATTTTCTGTCGTTGTGGCGTTCCCTAGGGTTTTTGGTGTGCAGCCTTATCTCTTGCATAACTTAAATATTCACCAAAATACGTAACCATATCTTTCTCCAAACTCGGCCATTAACAAAATCCTTTCAGATATTCGTATCATTAATAGTCTAATCCGATCCCGGATGTATGGAATATTTCGATCTATGCGCTTCGTCCATGATTAATTCACGAAGGTCATGGAGGGTCGGGATCCAAACCCAATTTTTTTGAAGTAGAGAATTTCGTCCACACGTTGTTCGAAGTTCTTCTCATTGCCGTAAAGTTCCTCCTTTTCCAATTGTTCCTCTTTCAACGTCTCACGTTGAGCGACTCGAATCAGGTCCGAAAGATTCGACTGGACTATCATCCCCAGCACTCGCACTCGCAATGGCTTAACCCGATCTTTCCTACTCAAGGCATCGGCTATGACGTTAGCCTTGCCGGGGTGATAACGGATGTCACAGTCATAATCGCTTAACAACTCAACCCATCTTCGATGAGTATGAGACTGCGGTCTCTTATCATCTATAAAATTTGTACATTTGCGTTGTACAAAGGATTATGAGTTGGGTAATGCTAAAAATTCTTCAATAAACCGCTGATAGCCTCCACCTAGTCCTAAAGATTGGCGCATTCCCTTTTGGTGCCTTGGGTGACTGCCAGTTTTAATGGTTTCTATTTTATTTGGGTCTATGTGAAATCCTTGTTGCTTTACAACATGACCAAGGGATTATGCTTTCTGTATTCAAAGTCACATTTCGAAAACTTCGCGTATAACTCCTCTTGCTTTAACACTTCCACAATTTTCCTTAACCGTCTTTCGTGCTCTTCTTTACGTTGCGAATATATCAAAATATCATCAATGAATTCTATGACAAATTTGTCAAAGTAAGGTTTACAGACTCGATTCATGAGTTCCATGAATACTGCCTGCGCAACCCGAACGGCATGAATAAGAATTCATAATGGCCGTAGCGAGTCCGAAACGCTGTTGCTGCAACGTCCTCCTCTTGGATTTTTCATTTGGTGATAACTATATATAAGATCAATTTTCTAAAGATAAATCGCCCTTTGCAGTTGGTTAAACAGATCATTTACTTCGAAGAAGTGAATACCTATTCTTGATCGTCACTTTATTCAATTCTCCCTAATCAACACATATCCTAACACTTCCGTCCTTCATTTCCCAATTAAAACTGGTGCACCCCATGGTGACTAACTAGGTCGTATAAAATATTATCCAACAATCCTTGTAACTGATTGGATAATTCTTGCATCTCGGACGGTGCAAGTCGGTAGGGTGCTTTAGCAACAGGGCCAGCCTGAGACATTAAATCGATTCTGAATTCGACCTGTCGGGTTGGCGGTAATCCAGGAAGTTCTTCTGGGAAAACTTGTGGAAATTTGCGTACCACCGGAATATCTTCTATATGTTTCCTTTTAAATACTTTGTCATTCGCGTTTATTAAATACACCACGTCTTCTTGTCGTAAATATTATAACATCTCAAGATGAGATTGGAGTGGTAATATAATACCGTACACTTTTCTCTGTATTTAATCACTTCATCGTCCGAAAGAGAGCTTCTAATCATCTTCTTTTCATATCTGATTTCTGCTTCATGTTGAGTTAGCCAATCCATGCTAACTATTACGTCAAAACTTCTTTGCTTTACTGGTCGTAGGTCAATAAGGAAAGGTTAATCGTTCAGAATAATAGGACAATTCCGTACAATTTAGTTAACCATTAGGGATTTACCGTTAGCGATTCTACAGTATAGGGTTCTATAGTTTCACTAATCGGTATCTTTCCAAAGGATAGGAGATTAACAGGAATTAACTACTATCGACGGCCGTAAAAATATCACTGGTGCCTATTGATTTAAAACTACAACGTACTTAATACCACCTTTGGATCATGACGTGCTTTATTCGAATTACTCACAAAAGCACGGCTCCTTGCTTGATCCGAGGTTGATGCTTGTCTTGAGGTTCGTCTTCCAACGACACCTTGGTTCAACCTTGGGCAATTTCTCTTGAAACGTTCTGTACTGCCACATTCATAGCAACTACAACTGTTTGGCATAATTTGATTTCTTTGGATGGATTGTTATTGAGGTTGTTGGGTTCGGAGTGGTTGCACACGAATGGGTTGGGGTTGCCGGTTCACATGGCTTCAATTGGTTTTACGATTGGGGCATTACGTCCATCTTTACCACACCTGTGGCCTACTATCACTCGACATTCTTCTTCCTGCCGATAACCATATTTTCCACATTTAGGGAAGGACCCTTCATGCGGTTCATGTTTTTCACACCAGAGCTAGTCTTAGTATAATTCTGGGTTGTAGGACATACCTACTTATTCAAAAGTCTATCTTGCACTATACCTTTATCATTTCTCTTCTTTAACACTCGACGTCTCACCTATCGTCCTTCCATTCCGCTTCCCGTAAAGTCAAATATATCAATGCCGGCTTGTGACACAACCCTTCCAAAGGTTGTATATTTTACAGGGTTGACTATACTCCTTATCGGTGGAGTTAGTCCCCAATATAGCGCTCACTTCGCTTAGTTTCAGAAGTAATTAGCCATGTTACCAGACATGACAATTCCTTCAAACGATTAGCGTGTTCTAAGTGATCAGCACACAACATTTCTATCTTTCATAGCTCAGTTTTCCAATCTCTGAGTTTAATTATTCGAATAAAAGTGCTCTAGCACAAGAATTTTAAATTCCGACCATATCATCTGAGTAATAATTTTCTAACTGTAATTTTGTACCATTGTGTTCCATCACGATACAACATAATCTACCAACATATCTGTAGCATATTTCACTACACAATGATCTAGACTCTTACCAATATCCTTAACCATTTCGATCTTTTCTATCCACTCGCTAATCTATTCCTCCCTTTACCATCAGTGGACTATTAATAATTTCCTTAACACAACCGATAAACATATCCTTCATACCGGATCTAATTCATTACGACTACCATTCATGTTTAGTTTATAACTAATACCTGTAGTCGTAACAGTATTCGGTGGTACAATATCACTCTTAGTAATAACACTAAGAATTGAAATATTCATAATCATGTGATTGCTCGGTCTATAATTCTGCGATCACATTTGCATCAACACTAGCAGTGATCTGTGATACGACATTCGGTATCATCATCTGCTATCTTTGAGCAATCAACTGAATCATATCAATCTCCATCATTGGAGTTACTCTTTTTATGTCATTCTGCCGTACCCATCCCGTACGCAGTAATCAATACTAATCTCACCATATAACTCGTTACCAGCTCAATCATAACAGCAGGTACACATACACACCAAATATTATCATATATATTACACATACCGGTATCTAGTATATATGTCCCACAAATATAATAACATATGAACTTAACCTGTCGTCGGTTAACGTTTAAATATATTTCATAACCCTTGTCACCAACTGACATATAGATCTTTCTCAACAAAGATTAATGTTTAATATACTTGATCTCAATATCCTTCTGCATGTCAGCATAACTGATACATGCTCACTGTGAGCATCAAACGATTACGTACCACGGTGTTATAATATCCGTGTTTATTCGTAAATCCGGCATACACAGTATACCACCTACGAACGAATACCCAACTATGCTATAATGATTCCAACACCTCTTTGTGTATGGGTAATCATTCTATTCGAGTATACATGGGTATAGGCATCTAACGGATGTAAGGTTAACATAGGGAGTTGCAAGGTTCAAGGTAATCGCGCTACATGGGTTGCCTTCAAATATTATTAATTACTATTATGGGAAACTCTATCACTTGCTCAGCCAATATCCTCAGGCGTTCTAGGTTTGCTAAAATCAGTAATTCTCGATCTGTAGGTGGTATGTCTCATATGTTTGAGAGTGAGCAATACATATATATATTTCTATATATTATTTTTATCTGCTCATTTATTATCCATTTTATTATTATTATTTTATTTTTATTTTAATGGAACAAGAATGGGTTCAGGTACAGGTCCGTCCGTACGTGAGGGTCGGCGGTTCGGGTGAACATATGGGGTTATTAGGATATACGGTACCGGTGTTGGTAGGGTAAGGGATTTATCAATTTTGGTTGGGAGTGACGGTTACTAGATATTTCTGGTTAATGTCAAACGGGAGATCTAACTTGGTACTATCATAACTATGGCCCGATAAGTCAGACTCATTATCAACCGATGCTCTAGAAATTTCAGCATCCTCGGTACTTTTATAATTCATCCCCCGGTTCCTTATCCGGGTCCCATTTCTCAATACATGTACCCACAAAATATGCACGTATATATATATACACATTAGCACACATAAACAATATTATATACTTTACACATATGTTGCCATTTTTACCTATTAATGTACCCCGTGACTTCCCCTGAATTCCCTCGTGCGGACAAGTCTGTTATTATGTTCCGGACCATAACAACTCACTTGTCCATCCAAGTTCATCCAGACCTCGTCACTATAAATTATTAGTTGATATTCAGATCCTATAATACTTGAGCTACTGGTTATATTTTAGGTATCTTTTAAAGACATCCTAAATCTTTATAACCAATGGCTCTGATACCAAGTTCTGTAACACCCCGCAACCGCAGCGGAAACGTAATCGGGATGCAACAGACACCTCTGATATCAACCACATTGTTTATAAAGAAAACTGAATGCAATAATATACTTCAAATTACATTATCTTGTATTTCATTACCGTCTAGGTGATACACACATCATACAATACGATACATAATTCTATCTGTTATAATGTATCCTAACATCCCGCACGCAAATCTTACACACATCAAGCACTTAGCACGTAAGCAATCACTTCATCTTAATTGTACCTGAAAAGCATGTGAGAAAACAGGTCAACTACGAATAGTTGGTGAGTTTCACAATTTGAGTAAACCATGATAAATCCATATCAAAATATAATATTATCTGGGGACACTGTTAACCCAGTACTGTACTCACTCCGGGGACAATGTTAACCCGGAAACACTTCTAGGGACCCCTGGGGACACTGTTAACCCAGTACTGTACTCACTCCGGGGATAATGTTAACCCGGAAACACTTCTAGGGACCCCTGGGGACACTGTTAACCCAGTACTATACTCACTCCGGGGGCAATGTTAACCCGGAAACACTTCCAAAAACATCTGGAGACACTGTTAACCCAGTCCTGTACCCATTCCGTACGATTCCCGTACAATCAAATATTTATAAATACACGCAAATCCATGCGTTCAGTATGTATTTAAACATGTAAGGCCCCGAACCCGGTGGCCCTAATTTAGCGTCGGATTTACTCATAAACACAGTTCTTCAAATCAGAGTTTATTAAAACTTTTCACGGAATATAAAACATCAATCATTTGTTACAAAACATTAAATCTTTTCTTTGATACCATAACACAAAACTTTATATTTAAAACATCTTTACTTCTTTCTTCAGATGCCAGCCGTTCAATCCATGCCGTGTGTCATCCTCATGCTAACTCTATAATCAGCTCACCTGCGTGCATACTAAAAGTCAGCTACGCTGAGTGAGTTCTAGTTAATCGAACGCCATACAATACATACACATACATACATATCTGTAGATACATATCCATACTTCACTAGTTACCCTTCTGTTCTACATACATACTTGCTACCATACATACATACATATCTACAATCACTAACCTCAGTCTACCGAGAGTACGTTCATAGTTCACCGTCTATACCTGTACTCAAGGTCGTGAACACGTACAAGGTTCGCAGTCCTTACCTATGTTCACCATTTATGGTACGTACAAGGATCGCGGTCGTTCCCTATACCATAGTACATCCACAACACGTACAAGGTTCGCAGTCCTTCCCTATGTTGCAACCTAATTCATACCACGTACGAGGTTCGCAGTCCTCCCCTATGCTACAAAATCAGCACGTATAAGGTTCACAGTCCTTTCCTATGCTGAAATACATCCACAACACGTACAAGGTTCGCAGTCCTTCCCTATGTTGCAACCAAATTCATAGCACGTACGAGGTTCGCAGTCCTCCCCTATGCTACAAAATCAGCACGTATAAGGTTCACAGTCCTTTCCTATGCTGAAATACATCCACAACACGTACAAGGTTCGCAGTCCTTCCTTATGTTGTAACCTAATTCATAGCACGTACGAGGTTCGCAGTCCTCCCCTATGCTACAAATACAGCACGTATAAGGTTCACAGTCCTTTCCTATGCTGACGCCTATCTACATTACGTATAAGGTTCGCAGTCCTTATCTACATTTACATATATCATCTACTTCACGTATAAGGCTCGCAGTCCTTAACTACGCCATCACCAGCCGAGTCTATGTCCGACAGAAGCTAGAGGGATTTGCCATCCTAACTTACTATGTCGAACGTAGAACTCACATGCCATTCGTGTACCTATATACACATACTTACATTATAACATAAGAACACTCTAGGCATTCCTTACCTCATTCATTTAACAACCATACCCCTTGTCGTTACGTGCAATATCCGAAGATCGTTCACGCCCCGACAAGTATTCATTTGAAATATTCATACATCTTCGATATATAATATTCGTACCTTTATTTTTAACCTGACAGTACGCGCAATATCCGAAGATCGTTCGCGTACCGACAAACAATCATTCATATCTATCACACATATCACATATGACATACACTTATCACTTAGGATAAATGTATTAACAACACATCGAGTATGCACACAGCCCCGAAAACATAACAAGGAATGGGGCTAGAAACTCACCTGAACACGGTTACGTTCACCGTTAATCGTAATCCCTTTCTTCAGCTGTGCACGGCTGACTGTATAACAAGTACACGTATCAAACAACTATCACTACTCATATCATCTTTCCAGTCTTAACTACTACCCGCAACGAACGGGGGTCCGGGGGGCAGCGCCCCTGGCAGCGGGGTCTAGGGGCGGCAGCCCCTAGCAGGGTCCAAGGGGCAGAGCCCCTGGCTGGGGTCGAGCTGCCAGGTCAGCTTGGAAAAATTTTATTTACATTAACTGTCTTAACACATTTTCCATTAGGTTTTTAATTTATTTTCTAAGCGAACTTAACTTTAGGCGAAGTTAAACCTTAGGCGAACTTAGCTTTAGGCGAAGTTAAACCTCAGGCGAACTTGGCTTTAGGCGAAGTTAAACCTCAGGCGAACTTAGCTTCCGGCGAAGTTAAACCTTAGGCGAACTTGGCTTCAGGCGAAGTTAAACCTTAGGCGAACTTGGCTTCAGGCGAAGTTAAACCTTAGGCGAACTTGGCTTCAGGCGAAGTTAAACCTTAGGCGAACTTAACTTTACAGCGAAGTTGCCATCAGGCGAACTTAGCTTGCAGGCGAAGTTCATCAGGCGAACTTAGCTTGCAGGCGAAGTTCGTCGCGTTGAAGGCGAAGTTGCCCAGATGAAGGCGAAGTTGCCCAGACAGCCGCTGTTCGGTTTCTTTCCAGCATTTTGAGCGATTTTAACACCCTTGCTATGGTTCAATCTCACCCACTACGCTTTCCGACCATTTTCGGTCGCTTATACACTAAAAAGCTTGGATCTTTAAACTTCAAAGATCAAGAATCATACCTTTGAGCTTGTTGGATCTCGTTAACCTGCTGGCACACTAATCTCTTTCTCTTGGACCTGCCCGATTCTTCCCTTGGCTCGGCCCAGTTCCGGCGAAGTTAGTGTGTGGTGTGTGTGTTAGGGAGTTTGGTGAAAAATGAAAGATATTTTGGGTTTAGGGGATATTTATATCCCTGAAATCCCATGGACCTAAGGCCCATTCTCATTTAACCCATCTCTATTAATCCAAGTCCATAACCCACATCCATTACCCGACACTAGCCCGACCCATACCAACTCCTATTCTTTTATTTATTTCCTGATAACCCGAGTAAACTTTCCCTCTATTATTAAGTAATATAATTAATATTATCTTGAAATTTCGGGATGTTACAAAACATTTCAATAGTAACATGCTTTCCGCCCCGGGAAAATATTTGAAAACAATTCAGAAAAAGGGGCTCGTGAAACTCACCTTAGCACATGCAAGCAGCTAACAACAATCATTATCAGTTAACACGTCCAATCTGTAATATGATCCCTACGATCGTTACTATACACTCATTATTAATATAACTTTAACCAAGTTAACTGGTACATCTGGGGGCACTGTTAACCCAGAAACACTTCTCCGGACTCAGATTGTGATGTCGTTTAGAGTTCAACAGTCAAATTTTCTAATAGCTTGTTTTCCCCGTTTTGCGTGCCTAGCACGGTTATCCAATTTTATGTTTCAAAATGAGTTTGGTCACACACGACCCGAAAATAGTTGTTGACTGATATAGATAATTTAATTAAAGTGGTGAAATTAGTACTCGGTTTAGACGCCCCGATTGACCGCGAGACCTGTTTCCGTCTTGGCGTACCGGAAACTGTTAAATTGGTTAAAAATACCCAAATCATCCGAATTATTTTCGGATGATTCATTTTTACTTGTTTAACTCAATTATATGAAAATAGTTCATTTTTAGGGTTTTTATACACCAGTCAGCTCGCTTAAGCGAACTTCTCCGGTTTACGCGTTTTAACTTTAAAAGTTCGATAATTAGCACAAATAATTATCCGTTTAACCTCGGATCTTGAAATTTTGTATAAACAACATTTTGACAGTGGGGAATTTATAAAAATATTTCCAGAATTTATTTTTATATTTAAAATTTATTTATCTATTTTTAAACACCATTTAAACACTAAATATGTCGTAAATACCAAACGATCTTAGAAAAATCCCCAAATTTTTCCTGGATGTCCCCTGCCATCCACATAGTCCCCTGTAATTTTTCCAGAACGAAAATCTTCTTTTACATGCCGTTATCACTAAAACCGAGCTTGAAATCCCTAGAACTCGTTTAACCGAAAAGCCTGCTTAGACTTCTCCAACGGACCTCAAATTTTGTGTGTGACTTATACATGATATGAAAAGCTTATCTGCAATTTTACAGAATTTTTTATGATATTTAACTATTTTTCACCATTTTTGGCCAAAACCGAGCATTAAATTCACCAAATATTCATCCTTTATCCAAAAATTACCAAAAATTCACAGAACTCATATTTTCATGTGTTTAACACATCTATAAAATTTCATGACCTAACTCTAAAGCATCAACAATCTGTCCAAATTTCCCAAAACCGAACATAACCGAATATACCTTTCGTTTTCCGCCACTACAAGCTACAAACTCGTTTTTCCGCCTTATTTACCCCTAAATACAGAACCTACAAACAACATACCAAATACCAAGCAAGTTACACTCACGATCAAGCCATTTCTTTCATGGTTTCGGTTATGATTCCGAAAACAAAGATTTAACCGTAAAAATTCGTTTTTGATTCGTTTAACTCCTTTCTTGGACCAAGATCCTTTGTATAACCCGTATACATCACTTGATCATGCAAGAATCAGTTTTCATCATTAAAACATCATTTTCTTGCAAACCAACTCAAGAAACGAATATGAACACGTAAATAACACGATTTTACCTCGGTTTTTCTTGCTAGGATCTCGGGTTTTAGTTCAAAGGTTGAGAGGTTTGAAGGATTGTTGGATTTGTGTTTGTGAAAAAAGAAAGAATGGAATGGGGTTAACCCCCTCATTCCGATCGGAGTAGTGTGGGGGGTGGGGTGGGACCCACCTCTCCAATATTAGCCACATATTTGGATTCTCGTAATCCGGATAATGTTTTAGATAATCTGGTTTAGTTCGTTTTTCGGTTAAATGTTTAATTCGGCTTAAAACGAGGCTAAAACGGTCGTTTTTCGGCTTAAAAATGAAATTTATATAAAACCGATTTAAGAACTTTAAAAAACTTAAACCATGACATTTATTAACTTAAAACATCATATCATTAATTATCGCGCATCTTTTTCGGCTTGATCGATCATCTCTTGCTCGGTTTGGTATTAAAGGTTTCGTTTAATGTACCGACGTACCATTAAATCGAAATTCTTTTTCTGTGCCGTACTTTACTTATCCCGAAGCATTAATGCTTCGTAACATCACTAAATATTATAGATATCGTCTATAATTGAACCCTCGATTCGTTCGGGTTTCAATAACTATCGATCGATTGATCGCATAATCAATACGATGAATTATATATTCACGTACAATCCATACAGTGAACCCTGTATTCTCGTATAATTACTATGGTAATTCATGTACCCGACATTAAATACGACGTAACTATTATCTACCGGTTAGGGTATACCGGGTTTCGTCGGAATCGTTACATTACTGACCTTACAACAGATAGTACTTAACTTGTTGCAGTCAAATGCTTACCACCACTGGTGCTTGGATAGGGTGACAGTCCGACTGTGGAGTTGTTACTGGGTGATTACGGTGTTGTTACTTTTATGTTTGTTGTTAGTCCATTGTATGGATAGATGTAGCATGTTACGGACCTGTATACGTAGACTTTTGACACTCCATGTATGTACACAGTAGTATGTTATTCTGACATGGAGCATGATTTTGTGTATTATTACAAGCACTGACCCTTACAGGGTTAAGTCGAACCGTCGCTTAGTGACAGATTTTCATATATACATGCAGGCACTAGCCTTTATTAGGCTAAGTCAATGTACCTTTTATTATCAATGTACAGAACAGTTTGTGAAATACCAGTGTGTTATTTGATTTACTATGCAACCTTTATTGTGATTTTTTTTACAGTGTGGTATATACTGGGATTAGTGTTAATTGGCTTATATTTGATTATCTTATAGAATGGCCCCAAAGAAAGAAAATCCCATGATTGAAGCAGAAATAGCCGAGAGGATTTCTCGACAAATGCAAGCAGTGATCACACTTAATGTAACACAAGTAACTGCCAGTGTAAATGCCAATATTCAAATAAACCAACAACCAATCAATAATGCTCCCCCAACCAACACTGAAAATATCACGAATAAGATTCCCCCACCTAATACAAATACGACTCCCAATGCTAACAATCCACCACGAGAAACAAACACTATCAACAATAATGTCCCCCCCCTGTAAATACGAACACCATGGGAAACAATAATCCTCCACCAAACCCAAACAATAACAACCCTAATCCCCCATGCAAAGAATACTCAATTAAAAACTTTATGGCCTGTAAACCGATTGATTTCAAGGGCACCGAAGGGCCAAACAGGTTGATTAAATGGTTCGAGAAGACTAAATCTGTCCTTAATATCAGCAATTGTCCACCCAAGGGCATTTTAAAGTATGTTGCCTCTACATTTACTGATCACTCCCTCATGTGGTGGAATACTACAGTATAGATAAAAGGGCAAGAGACGATTAATCTCATGACCTGGTCTGAACTTAAAACATTGATGCTGGAACATTTCTACCCAATGAATGAAATACAAAGGTTAGAACACGAACTCTGGAGCCTGGAAATGAAAGGAGCGTATCACCTGGGATATACAAACCGCCTCAATGAACTGGCTAGCTTAGTACCATGGTTAGTAACTCCCGAAGACAAACGAATAGAACGTTATGTTTGGGGTTTATCCCTAGAAGTGAGGAGTTTGGTGAACTCCGTGGGTCACACATCGTTTGAAAATGCCGTGACTCAGGCTGGCATTGTGACTTTTGATTTAATAAGAAGTGGCGTATTGAGAAAGACTGGAGAATCAGTGGGTATGAAAGCGAACCTACTATGGGACGAGGTCACAAGGAGGGCAATCAAGAAAACGTGCACGTCCGACAATAAGAAATTTTGCTATAACCGGTTCAGATATGAAGCAAGACAGGTATAAGGGACCGTTACCAAAGAGCGATAAATGTAACTACCATCATGTGGGAGAGTGCAGACTGCTTGTATGCTAGAATTGTGGTAAAACTGGGTATTATGCCCCAAATTGTAGAGCAGGTGCAGAAATTGTGAACCGACCAACCCAAGCAACTCAACCCCGTCGTCCACAACAACCTAAACCTCAACCAATCCGCCAACAACCTATCCAACAAACCCTAGCCACAACTACCTACCGTGCCTGCTATGAGTGTGGTAGTGCAGAACATATTAAAAGGAACTGCCCCAAACTGAATCCAAGAGTAGTTACTAGACCAAATCAAGCATCGACATCGAATGTGCCTAAAGGACGCGCGTTTGTTATCGGGTCAGGAGAAGCACGACAGTACCCGAACGTGGTGACAAGTACATTTATAGTCTCTGATCTATATGCTTCTATATTATTTAACGTGGGTGCCAATAAAAGCTTTGTTTCCACTAGCTTTTTTTCCCTGGGAAATATGCCAGTTAGTGAATTAACAAATCCCTATACTATAGAACTCGCTAACGATAACTCTATAATTGTCAACCAAATAGCCCAAAACTGTTCCATTATTCTAAATAACCACCCATTCCTTATTAACCTACTCCCAGTAGGGTTAGGAAGCTTCGATGTTACAGTCGGCATGGATTGGTTAACCAAGTATAAAGCAGAGATTGTGTGTAATGACAAGTCAATTAAAATTCCCCTTTCGTATGGCGAAATGATTGTGGTACATGGAGAAAAGTCCGGTTCGATATTACCTCTCATGCCTCATCTCAAAGTGTTGAAGTGTTTACGCCAAGGGTGTATGGCGTTTTTGGAAAACGGGACCGTAAAGAACCCTGATGAAAAGCACTTAGAAGATATCCCCATTGTACGTGAATACCCCGATGTCTTTCCCGACGATTTACCAGGATTACCACCGAACCGACAGGTTGAATTCTGTATTGACCTAATCCTAGGTTCAGCCCTATTGCTAAGGCACCTTATCGATTAGCACCCTCTAAAATGCAAGAATTATCCAACCAGTTACAAGAGTTGTTAGGTAAGGTCATACGCCCTAGCTATTCTCCTTGGGGAGCACCGGTGTTGTTTGTAAAGAAGAAAGATGAAAGTTTTAGAATGTGCATTGTTTACCGGGAATTAAACAAAGTTACCATCAAAAACCGATACCCTCTTCCATGAATAGATGACTTGTTCGACCAACTGCAAGGTGCAAATTATTTCTCCAAAATCGACCCCCGATCCGGTTACCATCAAGTCAAAATCCAAGAGGAAGATGTGTCTGAAACGGCGTTTCGAACTCGTTATAGTCACTATGAATTCTTAGTTATGCTTTTCGGGCTGACTAATGCTCCCGCAGTTTTCATGGACCTCATGAATCGAGTTTGTACACCGTACCTCAAAAGATTCGTTATCGTATTTATAAATGACATTCTGATATATTTGAAACCAAGGTGGAACACGAGCAGCATTTAAGAACCATCTTGAAATTGATGAGGCAGGAAAAGTTGTATGCCAAGTTATCAAAATGTGAATTTTGGCTACAAGAGGTAAAATTTTTGGGCCACGTTGTTAATCGGCAGGGAATCCATGTAGACCCGAGCAATATCAAAGCGATTAAAAGTTAGCAAGCCCGTAAGTCACCTAAATAGATTCGCCAATTTTTGGGACTAGCTGGATATAACCGACGCTTTATTGCAAACTTTTCCAACATAGCCCAACCCTTAACTCTTTTAACCCAAAAAGATCGTGCTTATGATTGGGGAGAAGAACAAAAGTGGCTTTTCAATTGTTGAAGCAAAAATTTTTTAAAGTCCCGATAATGAGCCTCCCAGAAGGAACCGATGAGCTTGTTGTTTACTATGATGCCTCCCGAAAAGGACTAGGATGTGTACTTATGCAAAGAAACAAATTTATAGCTTACGCTTTCCAAAAATTAAAGGTACATGAGAAGAATTACACGACCCATGACTTGGAACTACGGGGTTATTTTCGCACTTAAGATCTGGAGGCACTACTTATATGGCACCAAATTCACAATATATACTGACCACAAGAGCCTACAACACATTTTTGACCAGAAGGAACTAAATATAAGGCAGAGATGATGGGTAGAATTATTGAATGATTATGATTGTGAAATTCGATACCAACCAGGCAAGGCTAATATAGTAGCGGATGCCTTGAGTAGAAAAGACAGAATCAAACCACTGAGGGTCTGAGCACTTGGAATGATTGTCCAAACCATCCTTACCGAACAAATCTGTATTGCCCAAAACGAAGCCCTAAGAGAAGATCATATGGAGAATGAAGTTTTGCATGGGAACGAGCAGAATTTTGAAGAAAGAACGGACGAAATTTTATACTTCAAAAATCGAGTTTGGATTCCCACTCATAACAATTTGCGGGACTTGATCATGGACGAAGCTCATAAGTCCAAGTATTCCATTCACCCAGGGACAAATAAAATGTACAAAGATTTGAAGGAGTATTATTGGTGGCCCGGGGTGAAAAAGGATATAGCTACATATGTCAGTAAATGCCTGACTTGTGCGAGGGTTAAGGTTGAATATCAAAAACCTTCGGGAATGCTGCACCAACCTGAGATACCGCAATGGAAATGGGAAAAAATTACCATGGATTTTGTAACGCACCGCCCCAAAAACTCACGAGGAAACGATGCAATATGGGTGATAGTTGACCGACTAACCAAATCCGCATACTTCCTTTCAATTCGTATCACATACACAACCGAAAAACTTGCTCACATATACATCAATGAAATCGTAGCCCGACACGGTATACCCCTTTCAATCATCTCTGATCGTGATAGCCATTTAACCTCTCGCAAGCTGTATAAGAAGCCATGGGAACCCGAATTGACCTAAGCACTGCCTACCATCCCCAAACCGACGGTTAATCCGAGCGAACCATTCAAACCTTTGAAGATTTGCTTCGCGCTTGTGTACTAGACTTCGGTAGGAACTGGGATCAACACCTTTCACTGGTTGAATTTTCGTATAATGATAGCTATCACAGTAGCATTCAAGCGGCACCATACGAAGCGCTGTATGGGCAAAAAGGTATATCACCTCTGTGCTGGACCGAGGTTGGAGACATTCAAATTACACGATCTGAATTGATTCTAGAAACCACTGACAAAATCCGTAGAATCATGAACAAACTAAAAATCGCCCGAGACTGACAGAAAATCTATGCTGACGTTCGTAGGAAACCGTTATACTTTGAAATAGGCGATAAAGTTTTCTTAAAAGTATCCCCTTGGAAAGGCGTCATTTGATTCGGTAAAACCGGTAAACTAGCTCTGCGATACATTGGACGGTATCAAGTTATTTCTAAGATCGGTCCTGTAGCCTACCAACTGACATTACCTTCGGAGTTAAGTTCTATTCACGATGTCTTTCACATATCGAACCTGAAAAAGTGCCTTACCGACGAAACCGAAATTGTGCCACTAAAATACTTGAACATAAATGAAAAACTAAACTTCATAAAGGAGCCAGTGGAGATACTAGAGGGGAAAATAAAAAAATTAGGACACAACAAAATCTCTCTGGTCAAAGTTCGGCGGAATTCAGAACGGGGACACAAATTCACGTGGGAGCAAAAATCTGAATTTAAAAAGAAATACCCGCACATTTTTCCAAATAAGGACAAAGTGGAAAAATCGAATTTCGGGGATGGGATTTTCAAACGGGGGAAGAATGTGATATTTGAGCCAAAACCAGGTTCACCTCATTAAGTATTTACCGATTAAGCAAATAAACGCTTATTACATATCGATCGAACGATTAACCGGACGGGTCTGGTTATGACCCAGATATCCCGGGGGGGCATCTATAAGTGATATACGATTAATATAAGCAAATATATTGGAATTATGGCCTTAGTTCGATAGCTAACAAGTTAAATGAAAACCGACTCGTTTAACTACCCGCTATAGATTTAAACGCGAAAGATAGTTACAAACCTAGCATTGTATCATCCGTTAAGCCAAAAAATAATTACCAAACACTTATTTGAAATGGTTTGAGTGATCCATAAAAATATTTTCGAGTTTTACAAACGTATAATATGTTTTTATAAATTTACACAAAAATAGCCGAAAAACACTCGTTTTCGCACTGGTTGACGCACCCGATATATTTTTTGCGCCAAAAACTGAACAAGAAATAAATTAGGACTTGGGTTTTCGCGTTTAGGCTTGTAGATTCAGAATATTGGGCCAAAATGGGCCCAAGTTTATTCCCGATCGCAAAGGGGGGAGCCCACCCCCATTTTTTGTAAAACTTCTTGTGTAAGCTATATTAAACATCATTTTCATCTCATTTCCATTTCCAAAGCAGCTGCAAACTATGGCCTAACACTTCCCTTCAAAACCCTAGGTGATTTTGGCTTATAATCATGATTTTTTCAACCTAATAATCATAGTTAATACCATATAAACATGGTTTAATTGCCAAAAATCATTCCTAACCTAGCCGAAATCCTAAGTTAAGGGGCTGTTGTGTTGATGAAATTTGCTTGGTTTGTGATATAGGACCTGTATCTAGCTTTCATAGAAGTACAAGAACCTGAAAACTTGATTAGAAATGCGAAAACGAACCAAAACCGCTAAGGTAATACCGAATTACTCGTTTACGGGCTGTTTAGGTTAAGGTTGTGGTGTGCATATTGTTAGGTCATGAAATTTTGTAGGGACATCAGGGACATTATCATTGAGTCTCTGTTCAAATTTGGTAATTTTTCAACCATCCGAGAAAATTTGGCGAATTTATTACCGAATTGGGACGTTTAATTGGGAAAAATAGTTAAAATGGTTGAAAAATTATGAAATTTCGTGGGGAACTCAGATTTGGTATATTTATATCACATATAATATTGGGAAGTATTTGGAAAAGTTGAAGTAGGTTTTGTGCATTCGCGTTTAATTGAATTTTCATAGTCGTTTTTGGTTCGGAAATGAAATTTGGCAAGATTTTTAGAGTTTGGTATTTTTCCACGTTGTTTTGCGTTGGATTCTGATAACTCAAAAATTATGGTGGAATTTTTGTAGATCGTTTGGTTTAAACGGACGATTTTCGGGCTAAATATAGCATATAAAATGAATTTTTATAAATTTATAAGTCAGTAAATAATTCCAGAAATATTTTTATAAAAATCTACATATTTTAATTGATAAGTGACTAAATTTTCATAATTTAATGATAAACGGATAATTAATTATGCTAATTCAAAGATTAAACAAATTAAATTCTGATAAAAACCGACAAGTTCGTGATTAATGAATCTGTTGGAATATCAAAACACCAAGAGTGATCAAAAATCATACTTTAGGATTAATTAAGTAAAAATGAACTTTTTATGAGAAACCCAGGCAATTTGGATGAATTGTGCGCATTTTTCTTCAAATCAAAATGAATAAACGGAAACGAGCCCCGTGGCGAATCCAGAACCCCAATATGTGATCTTTCTTTATAACTTAATCATTTTATCGACTACACATTCACCCAAACTTACATCCCCATAATTGTTTTCTGAACGTATAAACGAACAACTTGGCCCAGCTGGGAAAACGGGGAAACTGAGCCAAGTTCGGTTTTAAGTATTAGACATTGAACAACATCACAATCTAAGCCTATTGACACTTTCTGGGCGTACCAACTATACCCAGATTAGATATACAGCCCAGTTTAGTATTGATATTACAATAATATTTAAATATGAATATTATTATAATATTGATTATAGGGAGCAGTGATTACGAGTCAAGCAAACCTTGAACTGTCGCATTCATGACCCCTCTCTTTCAACTGTCTTACGAACTTTTAGGGTTAAAAGCATGATTGATTACATATACATATCTGATACGTGTAATGATGTGAATTATCTAAGTACTAACACATGAAAGTCCCCACTAACACAGTGATTAACTTCGAGCCGGTGGCTTGTGAATAGTACTATTGGTTAGTCAAACCCAAACGGAATCGGCCTGGTTGTCGTGTCACATTGCGCCGTTTGCACATGACCATACTTATACAAACTGGCTATGTAGTGTAAAACATAGCTATCGGGGCGTGTCGTGGGCGGAAGGGGAGCCACAGTAGTTGATTGGGCGTGGGAAATGGATGCACGAAGCACAAACAGTCAAGGCTTCACTATAGCTTAGCATTGCATCATTTACATACATACGTACATACTTATATCATGATTAGAAGTGTTAAATTGTGAATATTCATAACTATTTTCTTGAAACATGTGCAACTCACCAACTCCTATAGTTGACCCATTTTTTAACTATTTTTCAGGATTACCTAAGTTGGAATAAAGTGATTTCGTGCTATCTTTCGTGGTACGTGCTCGATGCTATGTGAATAGACGCAAGGTTATTAGTACGAATAGAATAGTTTAACGAACATATTTTGTTGTAACACCTAGTTGTAAACAAAGACAAATCAATTTAATATAATGTAAATTAGTTTGTAATGTTTCTTTGTAAGCAATATTGTTGATACCAGAGGTGTTTGTTACATTCCTGTTTTACGCTTCCGCATTGTGCTAGTCGGGGTGTGACAAAAACAATGGGAATTCATAAGTATCAAAAAAATTCCCAAAACCAAATATAAAGTGGAGTCTTTAATTTATTTACAAATTTTCGTCTAGAAATGCCTTCAACCCTCCGAGTAGTCTCTAGCACGTCCAAGCTATAATCCCCAGCCTTAACCTGAAAATCAAGCTAACATACACACAAAGTCAGCTTGAGCTGAGTGAGTTCAAGTTCTAATAAACGACATATATAAATCATTCCAAGATTATAAGTATAAGACAGTATATGGATAATAGGAAAATGGTTAAACGGTAAGTACATACATGCATAATAACCAAATAATATAATCACGGTCGAACACGCGTACGACCTAAGCACATGATCCGAGATTTTAAGAACCCGTTATAATGATGATTATGCCACATGAGCCCCCCCACCCCATGGGATTTAAGAACCGCCACGGGATTTAAGAACCCGAGTAGTATAGTTTGGCCTGGCCAAAATCACCATGCACACAAAGAACCCATTATAATGATGATTATGCCACACGAGCCTCCCCCCCCCCCCCCACGGGATTTAAGAACCCGAGTAGTATAGTTTGGCCTGGCCAAAATCACCATGCACACAATGAACTAATTAATAATACCAATTATAGGCTATAGAGTAACATATGCATATACTTATATATAAGTCATCCCAAGATATTCAATAATACAAATAAGCCTACATATAATCATTTAAACAATTTAACGGGTAAAACCAAGTAGGTGTGTATGCTAGCCTAAAACATGAAAAGAGTTAAAAAGGGCATCATGAACTCACCTGACATGAGGCACACAATCAACAACGAGCTAGAGTACCCCTAAGTATTCCCACAACTCAAACGCCTGTGGGATTACACACAATGATTACTAATGGAACCGAACCGACTCGTTTATCCTACGTGGCGTTCTAACATGGTTTGATTTACTTAAAGCCTCGATCTCACCAATTTCAATTACAACAGCCCCCGGGGCCTTGTATTAACCGAAACCACCCTTAGATCATTCATGGGGCAAAGGATTCCCAAACTACCCTCGAAAGTTGCTAGTTGAATCGGATATGCGCGGTTATGAGTAGTTTATGCACTTAAGGCAACCAACTCAGCCCCCTGTGGACCAAATTTAATAAAATCACAGCCAACAAGTTCACACAAAAACTCACAAGTTGGATGGGTCGGGAAAGTATTGATTCCCAATTTGTCAACAAGATTGATTCCCAATTTGTCTTCCAACACGGCAAAGTATCTCATATGTAAGTGTAACAAATCAGCTTGTTACCTTCTCCTCAACTCACAATCTTCAATGATCTTTCTTTGGTCAGTGTTCTCTTTCCTTAGACTCTCATTCTCAATCACCAGACTATCAATTCTAATTCCTTGTTCAGTAACGATAGACTTCAATGAGTCATGATCTCTGAAAGTAGGAAAATCTCCAAAACAGCTTGCATTGAGTGAAGGTAAGCTAAAATCAGGAACCTTTTCAGCTGCGTTTGGTGAAACATGGGGAACTTGAACTTGTGGAGATGGTTCCACAACTGGTGTCTTTAACACATTGTCATCTCTGCCTAGGTCAACAACCGGTTCTTCAACAATAAACTCAGGATTGATCGGTGTTACAACAACTTCAGGTTCATCAATATCAGGCTCATCAATGAGTTTTAACTTTGGTGATGTAGCCCTCTTTGACTTCTTTTTAATATGAATTTTCTATGGTTCACGGGCTTCTCAACAATATCTCTAGGAATATAAGTCTCATCTTGATCATCAGTAGACTTACATTTCTTGGAACTCTCAGCCCGTTTCTCAACTTAGCCCTTGGATTGGCTAGTCTCATTCTCCGGCCTTCAGAATGTGACTCCGTTTCCTCAGGGTCCTTCTCAGATGTAGCTGAATACACCTCTTGTTGTGTGACTGGAGTAACAACGTCTTTCTTCGTAATCTTTCTCTTTTTCTTCTTCGGTGTGATAGATTCACCTTCCGAATCAGACTAAATCTTAATAAACCGTTTCGCCAATGGCTTAAACTCCAAGATTAATCTTTCTTCTTCAGCCTGGTCAGAATCACTTCCATCGTTCGTCCACTTAATATCTGATGGTGCAACATAATCAGGTTTCTTGAGATGTCCAAATAATCCTCTGAACTTAGGAATGTCAGCTTCCTTCACATGCTTATACGAAGCTAATTGGGCCAAATTACTGCCTGTGACATGATCTAGAAAGATCTTTGGCCCCTCCTTTTTGACATTAGGAAATGCATCCTCAACAAACATCTCTACAAACCTCGGGTATTACAACCACTGTTCATCTCCAAAATTCATCTTCATTTTATCAAGAATCATACGAGAGAAATTGTACTTAAGATTCAAGCACAAAGCAGCTATCATGCTCATCTGGTAATCTAAGATCTCCTCGTAACCTCCTTTCCGATGTCCAAGGCAATGACACAATATGAACTAAATACTTGAATGGCATTGACAATGCACTCTTTCTCAAAGCTAATCTGTTCAATTAATCCTTGTAACCCATCCTTAGCATGCATCTTTTTACCATCTTTTCATCCAGATCAACAGGATTTGTCAATGCATCCCCGAACTCCAAAACCTTTCTAATCAAAGGGATCTGTCAACAGGATTTGTCAATTAATCCTTGTAACCCATCCTTAGCCTGAATATCTGCTCCAAAAACCTTGGCAGTCTTCCAAAACTCAGTCACAATGCTCTCATAGGGATCTGCCGAGTGTGTAATGGCCTTGTAGATTCTGGATCTTCTTAGAAATGGATTAATGACTTTGAACTTCACTGCTTTAGGATCCTCTTCATTCAAATAAGCACAGATGTTGTGCTTCGGATCAGTAATCTTTCCTCTGTTAACCATATGCAAGGATAAATAGAAAATCATGTTAAAATCATCATTAACGGATAAGTAGTATTCAACGTATAAGTCCTATTCAGTGTATAAGTCAAATCCAACGTATATGTCTATAACTACGTTTAAGTCTGATTGAACGTATAAGTCCAAGATAACATATATGCATGATCAGCGTATATGTATATTACAACGTATATGTCCGACTAACGTATAAGTCCTTTAACGTATATGTCTAAGTAACGCATATGTTTTAATGTTTACTTTGGTCAACACATAACATATTTTCCGTATAGGGTATAAACATATACGATATATAGGTCTATGTTTTGACCAAAATCAAAACTGCAACTCTGTAAATCATTTGGACACAACATCTATCATACAAGCATCGTTTATGTCTGTTTAGTATACATTTGAGATCAATTTCTTGACATCTTAAGGTTTAACTGGTCAAAAATATGGATATAAGAACGGATATGTCTTGCTTTCTAGATCTAACCAAATAAACTCCTGATAATCCAATTAAGTGTTATCACAACACTCGTAACATCAACCTAAAGATTAACCGATTATGATTTGCATCAGAAACTGAATTTTCCTTATCAATTTTGACTTATACGTGAACATGTTACTGTTCATCACCAGATCTGTAAACACCATCTCAGCTTAATGATTTGGATTGGTATGTAGATCACCAAAACAAATATCCACAATCATGATAACAGTAAAAGATTATGAGAAGTATTGGATCAAGACAAAGAGAATTCAAACATTCAGACGTATAAGTAACTACATATGCGCCGTATAACTATCTGTATATACTCAGACTTATGCAGCGTATAAGTTGAAAGACTTATGCGGTGCATAACTTATGCACTATATAATTTTCTCAACTTATGCGTTGCATAATCACATGCTTTCATCTGTCATGTCGTCCGATTCACACCAATGTAATGTCACAAGTACAAATTAATGCCCTTGTACATTAGAAGAATAACTTAAATAAGCTCAGTTTAAAAAAATCACTTATTTTACCAAGTCCAACTTAATGACCTTGAATAAAATAGATAAATGTTTTGATCTTTTGATTTTGATTTGATAAAACATAACAAGATTTGTTGTTGTCAAGTGAAATACCCAAAGAGATAGTTCACCCGAACATCAAGAGTTGAAAACTAATTCACAAAGAAAATCTTTTTTGGTTTTTCAATAGAAACAAATATCAAACTTTAACAAATCAAAACAGAAAGCACATATTTTTGTGAGTTTGAGAAGGAATCATATTGACCAAATTGCCCTACCATCATAGTTTTATTTTCAGCGTTTAATATGACTGGTGTTAAGTCAGTCATTGGTATTGTTGTCCACCTAAACCTTTTAAACAAATGATTCAGGAATTTCTGTGATACATTTAATTGGTTCAATTAGGCACAAAATATCAGGATTTATCTGTTCTAATCTTGATTCATGCGTAATTTTATTTTTACATAGTCACCCCAACTTGACTTAAACCTTATAATCAGAAGATAAAGACTTTTATTTTAAGCATATCAGCAAATAATCCCCACTACAAGGCATAACCCCGTTATCTAGAAATACCCTAAGGTCCTTTGCCATGGATGAGTATGCACGATTTCATCAGTCGGCTTGCATACACTGTGTCCCTTGTGGTATGTTTCATAATGGTAATAAGACGCGAGCAAGGGGATAACGTATGTCTAACAACGGATTTTGACCAAGTTAGTAATGAATTTAGTACATAAGTACTTTTGCAATCAAGTTTAATGACTTATAAAGCAGCTTAGTCTGCGCATTTGCTTTTTAAAGCTTGTTTAAATATTCATCGAAATGAATACAGGATTTAAGGCCTAGATGATAAACAACATAAAGACCCTATGGATCCAGGGACCTTAAAGCATCCCATCAATACAGGATTTAAGGCCATAAGACCATACATCGTTGAAGCATTAACCACTTACTGATAACTATGTTTTAACAAATTTAAACAATCATTCTGATTAAAATGCTTGAGTGTGACCAGCTATTACATTTCTGCCATCATTATCAATACTTTTGCTAGAAACTAATACCCCATCAATTTGGCAATTTCAAGTTTCTATCACTTAATTTTCCTTACTTGTTTGTTTTAAAGGCCTACCAACGCACCAATAAAATTAAGCACGCAACCTTTTATACCTACTTTTTACTGGATTTGGGACCAGATGATCAATGTACTATCATCTTCCCTTTCTGCTTCAAAAACTCATTTTCTGAGGATCAACATTTTTTAATGTTTTTGACAGTTTCAAAATTTATAATGTTTTTGGCTTTTCAAAATTTTCAATGTTTTCTAGTTTTTCTTGAAATTTCTCCCCCCCTAAAATTAAAAACTATACGAAAAATTATTTACAAAAGAAAATTTTGACTCTGATGTTAGGGTTCACAACGTAGTCTTCACACCTGATATCTCGGTAAACCTCTTATCAATACTGTCCAAAAATTTTAAACCATTAGGTTTTAATAAGTATTGAAATCGTGACTTATCAAAAGCTTTGGTGAAAGATCTGTTTTTTGTTCATTGGTGTGAATTTTTTCTATGGTAATCAACTTCTTTTCATAGCAATCACGAATGAAGTGATACCGTATCTCAATATGCTTTGTTTTAGAGTGGTTTACCGGATTCTTAGTTATGGAAATAGCTGCATTATTATCTATGAAGATAGGGGTAGTATGAAAATTCAAATCGTAGTCCTGCATCTGTTGTTATATCCAAAGAACCTGAGAACAACAACTGAAGGCAGCTACATACTCAGCTTCACAGGTAGACAATGAAACCGTGGTTTGTTTCTTGCATTGCCAGGTGATAAGATGCTTGTCGAAGAATTGACACCCCGCCGTTATAGATTTGGCATTCAGCTTACAGCTTCCATAATCTGAATCAGAATATGCCCTCAACACAAACTCATGGTCCTTTGGATACCAGAGATCGACTCCCGGACATCCCTTGAGATAGCGTAGAATTCTTTTGACGATCATGAGATGTGAAACCTTTGGATTCGATTGATATCGGGCGCAAAAACGGGTAGCATACATGATGTCTGGCTGAGAAGCAGTAAGATACATCAATGAGCCTATCATAGATCGCTATAAAGTTTTGTCAACCTTCTCCCCATTGGGATCAGGCCCGATACTATGATTCAGTGGAAGAGGAGTACTGATTGCCGATGCATCAGTCATGTTGAAATTCGCCAATACGTCATTGACATACTTGGTCTGATGGATGGAGATACCGTCTGATATCTGTTCTACTTGAAGTCTAAGAAAGAGTTTCATCTACCCCATTGCACTCATTTCTAACTTGTTTTTCATTACTTCTTCAAACTGCTTGCACAGAACATCATTTGTCGACCCAAAAATGATATCATCGACGTATATATGCATGATCAGTAGATGTCCATCAACAAATTTGTTGAAGAGTGTATAGTCGACGATTCCTCTGATAAACCTGTTGTCCAAAATATGTTGGGACAACGTCTCATACTAGGCTCTCGGGGCCTGATGAAGACAGTAAAGGGCTTTATCAAGGAGGTACACTTTGTCCTTGTGGATCGGATCAACAAACCCTGGTGGCTGTCCCACGTAGAATTCTTCACTAATCTTCCCATTAAGAAATGCTGACTTCACATCCAACTGATAAACTTTGAAACCTTTCCAAGAAGCAAACGCCAGAAAGATCCGAATAGCTTCTAGCCTTGCAACTGGTGCATAAGCCTTGTTGTAGTCGATACCTTCCCTCTGGTTAAAACCTAGAACAACAAGTCTCAGTTTGTTTCTGACAATGATTCCATTCTCACCCTTTTTACACTTGAATACCCATTTGATGTTTATCTGCTTCTTATCCTCATGCAAATCAACCAATTTCTAGACCCCGATCCTTTCAAATTGCAAAAGTTTCTCTTGCATCGCATTGATCCGGCTCTCCTCGGTTAGGGCTTCTTTGTATGTTTTAGCTCTTTTAGAACCCAGATTATTAACATTTTCAAAACTTTTAAGTTTAACACTTTCCTCAGTCAACACTGATTCTGCAACTTTGATTTTGGTTGTTATGTCACAACCAGAACTATCATTTTAAGATTCAACACAATTATCATTACCAGACTCAGTGGTATCATGAAATGGAGTCTAAATTTTCACATTCAGTGCCTTTTTCAAACCCTTAGGTTTATTTGGAATATAAGCATTCCACATTGGTGGAGGCACAACATTATAATCCATGCTTTATGTTATGTTCTCATTCACATCATCCTTGGTTTTTGGCATAATGTGATCAAGAACACACGATGAAGCAGCAAGACTCACCAATTTCAAATTTACCCTTTCTGTCTCAACGTTGAGTATTTGCAACTCAAGTTTGAGAGCTGAATTTTCATCAATGTGTCTGTTACTGGCAATTTGTTTACCTTCAACAGTATGTTTTAACATAAATTGTCTTTTGATTTTGTTGAATACTTTCCCACAAATTCTTTTCACATTTTTGCAATTTCATAAAAGCTTCATTAACCCTCTTAAGATCTAGAAATGCTTGATCATAGTGTTTTTTCAACTCTTTATTTTCAAGAGTTTTGAAATCACACTCATCACATGGAAATTCACATTTTTCACAAATATTTGAGTTTAGAGTTACCTAATGTGGCATGAATGCTTGATCTGTTAGAGAACATTCTTCACTTGAAATTTCAGAATCTTCATCAGTACTATCTTCAACAAACTCCTCTTTTACCTCAATAGATTCCTCCTTATCACTTGAATCCTTGACTTCAGTAATCATCATATCTTCTTCATCTCCAAAGTCAATCTTTCCATGAGATACTTCTTCTCTATTAAACCAACCTGCAAAACTTTCTATGATATCAGGAGGAAATAATGAAATCAGATAGTCAGAAAGAACCTCCTGAAGTTTGTCATATATTCATGGAAGTTCGTCATCTGAAGTACTTTGATCAACTTCTTCAACAACCTTGTCACACTCTTCATTCTCATCCTTGATCCCCCTGTCCATACCCTGATCATTAATCACTTCATCCTCAACCACATTGTCCTTAACCATATTCAACTCATGGTTCTCATTCACATTCTCAATATTATCCTCAATCGCTGTTTCAACCATAACCTCTTGCTTTTCCTCATCAACCATTTTAGCCACATTTGCTTGGAATACCGAGTTCCAATTGAAACCCTCATCTACTTGAGATGTAGCAGCCTTTTGTTGTGAAGTTGATGCTTCTGTCGGTTTCTTGCCTTTTGATGATGATAAATTGCTTGCTTGTAGTAATCCTTCCCAAAAGGATTTGCAGCAATATCCTCCACATTCATGCTTGTGCATTCACTTTTGAAGTGTCCTTTTTCTTTACAACGAAAAAATCTCACTTTTGATTTATCAAAACCTTATTTTTATATTGAACCATCTAGCACATTCCTCCTAGTGATTTCTTTGAACTTTGTGCGCTTCTTATAACACTCCCCATGCACCAACGTATGTCAATAATTTCCATTCCTCTGGATCAATTTGGTCGTAGTCCTCTTTGGTCATATTATAATTTCCAATGAGACTAGCAACCAAACACTCGTAAGACTCTAAAACTGATCCAAGAAATGCCATATGTTCCTTTACAGTGTCAGTAGCCATGTTTTCCGTATTCTTCAGATTTGCAGCAATGTTGCACTGTATAACATCAGAATCTTATGTGTTTGAGATCTGGGAAACTGGAATTGTTCCTGAGTAACTACCACTGTAAAGTGGAGTAGTAGTAACATTGGTTACACAAGCTTGTCCAGTTTGCTCTGCACAAAATGCTGTGGGAATCTTAGGATTTGAAGACGTAGCAGATCGTGACCCTTTGAAATATAACCCAACATCTTGTGAAACTGCTTTTGATTTCATTTTCTGCTTTTTCCTCAGCTCCAATTCATGTGATTCAAGCTTCTCAATAAATCTAGCAAGATTCAGTCGGGCATATGCAATAGGATTTGACTGTTGGATCATTATGAATGTGCTCGCATTCTTCAGGAAGCGCATCAGCCAGTTTATCAATGTATTCATAATTAGGCTTGTCAATGGCCAATCTTTTCATCTCATTCACTAAATGGCAATATCGCTCAACCAATTGTGCAAATGTTTCCCCCTTAACTCGAGTACAGATATCAAAATCTTATTTTGTAGTGCCATCTTACTTTTCCTCATGTCAGGGTTTCCTCTGTCCTTATTTAGTAGAGCTTGCCAAATTGGGTAGCACGACCCATTGTGTTGATGCAATTGAAAAATTTATGCTTTAATGGCTTGTTGAAACAGATTCAACATCTTCATCTCTCTTAAAAACCAACTTTTGTAAGCCTCAGCAATTTGTGACAACCTATAGTTGCTTCCATTCTCATTATTTGGGATAATGTATTCTTCCTCAACAGCCGTCCATGTCTCGTAGTTCAAAGCTTAAACATACGTTTCAAACTTGTCAGCCCATGATGGATAATCTTACATTCTAAGAAGCTTGGGAGGCTTGTTGGATTCCCCCATTTCATTTTCTAGCTTAATGTTTTGAAGCAATCCAGAAGGCTGTGACACAAACGCACTAAGATTTTCCATATTTGGTCAATGAATAGTCCATTCATCAATAAGCGAAAGGAAATCAAAGCCTTATCAATTTTTCACAACATCATCAAAGAGCTTTACAAGAACAAGTGTTGACTAAGCTTACGGATTTAATCACTTATGAGTGCCAACCAACATAATGTTTTGTTTATCTTTGTTTATTACAGAATCAATAATCTTGATAAGGATGGTCAAGGTTGTTTCACCCATACTTGATTTGAAGACACAATTACATAAACAATTGCAACGAAATTGGGAAAGCAAAAATTCTTGAATTTCATTGCAAATTGCTTGCTTCAAATCAAGCAAAAAGACTCAAGTTAAGGAGAAGTTGATCTTTGAAGTTCAAAGCCTCGTTCATATGCCCATACAAATGTATCCGAATGTGATATAGGAGAAATGATCTAAAATGAACAACGGGAGAAGCTTAACGTGAGGGGGAGAATTTCAACGAAAGACAACGATTTTTTGAGGGGATCATGGAAGAAATTCGATAGCATCGGTCTAAGGGGGAGATTGTTGGGACTTATATTTTAGACCGATTCATCGAATTATTATTATTATGGGTGAAAAATAATTAATATTTTTTGTCTCAACCAAGGGTGGATGACTTGAAGACCAAGACATGCTAGACTAGTATAAATAGATGTATTTGTTAATTTGTCTAGCATGAGTGTATTGTGTATTAGGCGAGATCTAGGGTTTTATCCCTAGGAGAGAGCCGCCGCCTCCGAGATGAGCTCTCCCGGAGGTGGCTGATCTTTATTGTATGTATGTGTGTATGTATGAGTGCTCTGTATGACAATCTTTTGACTAATGAAATCATACTACCACTTCTTTATTTGTGTTTCGATTACATATATTTTTTCTCCTGTTTATTGTTCATTGTAATCGATTCAGTCTCTCTCTACCAAACACCACTCATCCATCCAAAACACCTTTCAAGAGTGAATACGATTCGATCCTAGATCAGATCCGAGCTCCACCGTTAATAACAACCATTATTCACGCTTCCGCACCAGGGCTCGGGTCTTGTCATAAAATTTCAATTTAAAAAATTTATTTTGATGAAAAATGAGACGTTTGAAGAGATGATTAACCAATTTAGTCATCTGATTGTTGAGATGTCTAGTGTCAATCTTGAGCCAACTGAAACAGATAAGATTGATACACTGAAGAATGCCTTGCCTCCTTCATATTCGACTTTCCTATTTGTATTGAAAGAAAACGGTTTCTTTCGAAACACCGAGCTTACAGCTGCACAATTCATCAATAAGATCGAGGAACGGGAATTTGATATTAAATGTCAAAATTCATTGAAGGAAAATCAGAACCAGCATTCATCAAACTAGAATCCTTCAATATATGGAGGAGCCATGCCAGCTAATCATTCTTCAAGTTCTGTTCCAATCAATGCCTTCTTTGCCCAATCTCAAGAAGAAAGTCCTAATGTAAACTGTCCTCCTAATGTATACTTTATAGCCAATGGAGCCAATGCAAGCACAAATGCTCCAACTTCAAGCTTGCCTAAAGTAAATTTGCAAGATGCTGAACAACAGTTTGCATTCGTGTGCGCTTTCATGACCTCATATGAACAGCTTGTTGGAAGCAAGACAGCCATGAGTGAACAAACAGATGAAGACTATGATCAAATTGACCCTAATGATCTTGAGTTAATGGATCTCAAATGGAACATGGCTATGATTGTTCGAAAATTCAAGAGATTTATGCAGCGAACTGGGAAAGATCTTCCTACTTTGAATAAAAGGGTCGGATTTGATAAACTGAAGGTGAAATGTTACAATTGTGGGGACTTTGGCCGTTTTGCCAAAGAATGTGATAAGCCAAGAAAAGAATATTCTGGGCCACGCAATTCAGATAGATCTTCAGGAAAGAATTCATCTGGTGGGGATAAGAGTAAAACGACTTTATCTGGTGGTGAACAAGATAAGTCTCCTGCTACTCAAGCTCTGGTGGTTAATGAAGCTGTTGATTGGTCTCAATGTTTGTTGGGAAATGAAGCTAATATGGCAATTGTTGAACCAGTGGAGAAATTCGAAGATGCTAGCAGTGATAATGTATCTGAGGAAAGTGATTCATCTAACTCTGAGACTGATACTGATCAAAGTTCTTCATCTCAAATCGAATCAATTCCTGATCAAGTTGAATCTTATGCGTGTATGGCTAAGATTGACGAGGTATGTCTCAAACCTCAAGTTAATGTATATGAATCTTCACCTGAAGTGATTGAGTATGCTGAATGGGCTGTATTCAAAACCAAACTTGAAACAGCATTAAATTAGAACAATACTCTCATAAAAGATCACTTTTATGATCAATGAATGCTACAAACAGAAATAAAAAATATTAGAACAATCAACTCTTAAAATTCAAAATCTGTCTGAAAGCAATCATGATCTTAAAGCTGAGATTCAATGTAAGATTATTGTTGTTGATCAACATTTTAAGGAGATTCTTCGACTCCGAACCTGTATTTCTAATCTCGAAAATGAAGTGATGGAACTTAAAAATAAGCTTGGAAAATTTAGAGATTCATCATTTCTTTTGAATGAAATCATTGAAATTAACCATTCACATTAGAAAAATGGAAAATCAGGTTTGGGATATGTCGAGATTCCTCCTCCCTTTAAGGAAGATTACAGTAGCATTCCTGATGTGGAAAAATGCTAAGATATGCCTACTGTTAAATCTAAGAATGTTGATGCAACTAAAACTACTTAAGAACCAATTCATATCAAAAGTAAAAATGTTTTTACCAAAAATGAATTGGACGGTTCAATCGAGGAGTTGACTAAACCCGATGAGATTGTCAAAAACAAAGATATACCTGTTGACAATCAAATTCTATGTGAACCTGAAGAGTTTGAGCAAGCGGTTTATGGCTCAAAGTCGTTGGGAGGTTCAGTGAAAAAGTCTAATGTAATTCCTAAATCGAAGAAGTCAAATAAACCGACTGTAACTGATGAGGAATTGATGAAATTTGTCAATCCTCAGTCTGTTTCTTCAGATGGGAAAGTTTTTAAGTTAAAGGGTTTATCAAAAGTGTTTTCGGACAAGGAAGTTCCATTAAACCTTCTTAAACCTGAAATGATTGAAAGTGTATATCAGGATGACACTTCAAAGGTTGCCGAACTTGAACATAAATTCTATCCATCAAAATCTGTAATGTTTAAGATAAACCAAGAAATAATGTGTTTAAACCTATCACATTTGTAAAATCATCAGGTTTGGAGAATTCTTCGAATTCAACAAATCTTGAATTCTATAAGAATAAAAAGTGTTTAAAAAATGAAACTTCAAAGACGGTCACATTTGAGAAACCCAAAGATGATATTCTTCGATCTTTGCTAACAAATAAGACCTGTGCTTCAACACCAAAATCTTTGGACTCTCGTTTATGTTTCAAATGTGGTGAACCGGGCCATGTTTCCAAAAAGTGTAAAGCAAAGATAGATGATATCAAAAGCTCATCAACTCGAAAGACCGGTTTTTTTCAAAACATAAAAGAAAATCATGTTGATGAGTGTGTCATAATGTATTCGAATATTAATCCGAAGAAAGTTGTTCGGGTTGATTCGGATAATGTAACTAACAAATGTGTTGACCGTGCTCAACCAATTTGCTCAAACACTGATTCGGGAAGAATACGTGATGGATACTTAAAGAAGAAAACCAAGAAAACTGTCACTTATTCTCAAGTCTCGAATGTTAGTATTAATTTAAATGTTTCTCCTAAGGTATCAAAGGGAGAGCCCAAGACTGAGGCTTGAGCTGCCTTTTTGAACTAATCATTTACTTGTTTGTGCAGAGTTCATCCAGGTCCGGATCTACACACAAATGGATTTTTGATAGTGGATGTTCTAGGCATATTACTAGCACCCTAAATCTTCTGAAGAATGTCAAAGATATTCAAGGAGGTTATGTTGCGTTTGCTGGTAACAATGGGGGAATGATTATTAAGGAGGGAGAAGTTTCAAACGGGAAATGACGTTTGAAAAAGTAAATTATTGTGAGAAGGTGGATCATAATTTGCTGAGTGTTTCTTTGCCCGAATCCCGGGAATCCTACAGTTGGTAATCACATCCACAAATTCACAAAAATTTAAAACCAAACGATTCTTTGTATTTAAAACAAGTTCAGAGTAAATAACAGCGGAAAAGTTTAAGTATTAAAAATCCCAAAACACGGGTACAGGTGTCCAAAATTAATTGTAAATAAAATATTCGTTTTATTTGAAATCTTTATCTCATTAAAATCGTTTCAGAGTAGTAAACAGCGAAATAGATAACATCAAAATTCCCAAAACCAGGGAAAGTGCCCAAAAATCAAAATTTAAATACTTGTGGTAATAATTTAAAAGAAACAGTTTGCGTTATTAATTCTTCGACTAGATGTGCCTTCAACCGTCCGAGTAGTCTCTAGCACGTCCAAGCGGAAATCTCTAATACTCAACCTGAAAGTCAATCTAACATACACACAAAGTCAGCTTGAGCTGAGTGAGTTCAAGTTTTCATAAACAATAATTCATACTATATTTCAAAGCTATAGTTATAAACAATAGAGAAGGTATAAATAAAATAAATTATATATAATTCACCAAGTAATACAATCATCGTCGAACACACGTACACTGGCCTCTCCACCACGAGTCAAGACTCGAGTAATATATTTAACCCGGACGCGGTAAGACCTAAGCATGTGACACGAGCCTCTCCACCACGAGTCAAACCCGAGTAATATATTTGACTCGGTCACAACTTATACATCCAAGCACGAGATACAGGCCTCCTCACCCCGGGTCTTCCCCAAGTAATATATTTGACCCGATCCCGGCTCATACATCCAAGCACGTGATGCGGGCCTCCTCACCCCGGGTTTTCCCCAAGTAATATATTTGACCCGATCACGGCTCAACATCAGAGTCGAGCAAACGTACAACCCAAACACGTAACATCAGTGCATACAAACACAAAGTAGGCATACACAATATCAGTAGTCGAAACGACTATAACATCGCCAAATATAGGCCAAGCAATAATGTATATACATATATATATATATATATATTTAACATCCCAAGGCCTACCATATGCTAGCAAGCCTATATAAATTCGTTTAAAAACATTTCAAGAGTTGAAATATCAAAACGGGATTATAAAACATTCCAAGAGTTTAAATATAAAAACGAGATTATAAAACATTTCAAGAGTCTAAATATAAAAACTGCATTGTAAAACATTCCAAGAGTTTAAATATAAAAATGAGATTATAAAACATTCCAATAGTTTAAATATAAAAACTGGATTATAAAACATTCCAAGAGTTTAAATATAAAAACTGGATTATAAAACATTCCAAGAGTTTAAATATAAAAACTGGATTATAAAACATTCCAAGAGTTTAAATATAAAAACTGGATTATAAAACATTCCAAGAGTTTAAAATATAATACGGGATACGAAAAGTTAGGCCATCATCAACACTAAGTATTCGTACTTAGACATCTATATACATCCATATATTTATATCCCTATAAATACCGTCCAAATAATAACATCAGGGTGGAGCACACGTACAACCCAAACACGTAACATCTCATCCAAGTAATAACATCAGGGTCGAGCAAACGTACAACCCAAACACGTAACATCAGTGCATGCAAACACAAAGTAGGCATACACACATCAGTAGTCAAAATGACTACAACATCGCCAAATATAGGCCAAACAATAATTTTTATATTTATATATACATACTATAACATTCCAAGGCTAACTATATACTAGCAAGCCTATATAAAATAGTTTAAACGTTTCATCAGGAAAAATCGTTTAATACTAGGAATTAATACTAGGCCTAATAGCAACCTCGAGCCTAGACCACAAGTAATTTTAAAACCCGAGTAATAAATTTGACCCGGCCGTGATTACCATGCATACACACATCAATAAGCCTACTCACATCATTCTTAGTCTCGAGGAACTAAATATCATCACACAACCGTAGGCTATAAGGTATCACATACTCATACATACATACATACATACATACATACATACATACATACATACATACATACATACATACATACCTCCATACATTCATACATATATATATATATATATATCATCCCAAGACATTCCAAATTACAAGTAAGCCTATAGGCCATAAGGTAATATATATTTAATTAGTCCAATACATGAACTAAGTAAATAGGTCTACTCGCTTTCAATTACTACCAAGCCTATTAACATCATCGAGTCTAAACCATATTCAAGTATATAACCTTAAGGAATATAAGACCATAAACGAGTCTACAATATCATAAGGCATAAAATATAGTTCAAAAATAGTTTCATAAATGCACAAATATGAATAAGGCTATGTAATACCATCCAAATAGTTGTAACGAGTAAAATCGTTTAAAATTGTATTTCGGTGTGTATGCTAGCCCAAAACGTAAAAGAGTAAAAAGGGCATCATGAACTCACCTGAATCAACCGAACGCCTGCAATGAGCTAGGAAATCCCTAAGTGCACAATCACAAGCAAGGGCCTGTAAATTATACACAACGCGTTACTAAACTAGACTGTAAGAACACTCTAGCCTAATGGGCCGTTCAAGCCCAACAACTTGGCCCAAGGCCCAACACTTTGGCCCAAGGCCCAAAAACTTTGCCCAAGGCCCAATACTTTGGCCCAAGGCCCAACAACTTGGCCCAAGGCCCAACACTTTGGCCCAAGGCCCAACCACTTGGCCCAAGGCCCAATACTTTGGCCCAAGGCCCAACAACTTGGCCCAAGGCCCAACACTTTGGCCCAAGGCCCAACAACATGGCCCAAGGCCCAACACTTTGGCCCAAGGCCCAACGATAATCAAATCGGGTTGAATGTGCGCGAAATAAACCTTAAAACCATTTGTTAAACGAATCAGCCCCGAATGGACCAAATTCCATTTTAAATCTTTTCATTCATCAAGATTATGTCACCCGAGTTGATAGGGTTGACGGTTCCTTTTTACAACTCTTACTTTAACGTTTAAACGAAAATTCGCGCACCGCCGACTCGATTGACGAAGCACTAACCACAACAGCCCCGTGCATCAAAAATATAATTTTCCCACAGCCCTTAAACCCCCCTAGGGATATACAAACTGATTCGGTCGGTCACCCGATCTTTTAACGCATCAAACTCAACAATTGCCAATCCTACACCCGATAAACCCTAGTTTTCAAACTAAAATCGATTGACCGACCTAAACACCTCCATTGGCCATGAAATTTTAGTATGTTGTAAGTGACATACCTAAGAATATGACGGAGTACGAACTTCAATTATAACAGCCCCGAAAGATGCGAGGAAGGGCAGCCACCGGTTATGCCTAAACGAACTTATTGATCAATAACGAATATAACATGCAGATTTTAGCATGCAAAGATGTATTTTATTACATAGGATAACCATAGAATTAAATTATTAAATTTTTACCAGTGTTGCATAAATATCTTAAGTTTATAAAAATATTTTTATTATATTTTTCTAGTGGACACAAAAATCATAAAAATTCTTCCAACATAGAAAGGTATGTGCAGCTATTTCTTCTACGCAACAAAATGGTTTTATTTTTATAAAATTCATTACCTAGGAAAATTAAACAATTCCAATTGGGTTTGATTCCTAACTCAAAATATTAACTTCCAGAAGTGGAACCAGCCAATTTAGACTTTTCGAAAAAAGGTTATGATGTCGGGAAGACGGACCAGAATCCGTCGTCCCGCATCAGGTTTGACACTTGACTTTATAAAATCATAAAAACTATTCAAATCTCGTCCAAAAATTACGTATTATACCTTTCTGGAAACTAGACTCAAAGTAGAACATCATGGAATCAAGAATCGATCAAAAACAGTAACATCGCGTTACAGACCCTACAATAACCGTATACGAATCTGTCAGCAAGCTGTTATCATCAAAACTCAATCTTAACGACCAATAAGCGCGCCATAAGGATGAATTAAGGTGAAAAAGAGTTGTATACGTATAATACCGACCTGGAATTGAAGTTTGGACGGCCGGACGGCGGCTGATTGCATGCAAAACGAGGTGGAAAGGGGCGGTGCTGCTGCTGCCGATCGCAGGACATGGGAGCTAGGGTTTTAGGTTTTGATTATAATATAAAATGTTACGTTCTGGCCCTTCCAAGTTGAAAATTGCGACACTTGAATAAAACTTAAGTAATCCCACTTATGGGTATGACAAGGAGATCCCCGAAGTAAGCCGGTTCGAACCAGATAAATATACAAACTCTACAACGTGCATGCCGATAAACGAAAATGTCGGGTGCTACATACTAGTATAATACTTTAAGCCGTAAGAGGGAATGTTTTGGGAAAAAAGGATGGACAAACGGACTATTAAAACGTATTACAAGGCTCTAAATTAGAAAGATGAAACCCCGGCCTTTTGACAAACATTTATAAACGATCGAGCCGATTAACGAAATTTACGGGCGTTACATTCTTAGATATCTGATAATAAGTTCACCACCGTTTTCACAGACAAGGAATGTGTTATCCTTCAACCGGGATATACGATTCCTAACGATATGGTTGTCATGCGATCACCGCGATCGAATGATATTTATGTACTGGATATGAGTTACGATGTAAATGTTTCACCCTCAGCTACATGTTTCGTGTCTAAAGCTACCAAAAAGGAGTCTATCCTTTGGCATCGACGCATGCGACACATTCACATACGCAAGATGAGTTTTCGTATTGAAAATGTAGTGAGCATACCATGGTGCGGTTGAAACAACAAGCAACTGTTCATCCTAAAATTTCTCGTTTATCTCTATCGGATCATCAACACCACCAAGGGTAATTCGGGACAACTAATCCGCTACTACATTCTCAAAACCCTTCTTGTCACGGATTTCAAGGTCAAATTCTTGTAACAATAACACCCATCGAATCAAACATGGTTTTGCATCTTTCTTTTCCATCAAATATCAAACCGCACTATGATCCGAGTACATCACAACTTTACTTCCAAAATGTTCTAAGGCATACACCACCACAAGCAACTCCTTTTCAGTGGTAGTGTAGTTCAATTGTGCCTCGGATAAAGTTTTGCTCGCATAATAAATCACCACCAGTTTCTTATCCAATCTTTGACCCAAGACCGCTCCAACCATGCTATCACTAGCATCACACATAATCTCAAATGGCTTTGACCAATCCGAGGATTGTAAAATTGGTGCTTGCACTAACTTCTCCTTCAAATTGTCAAATGCTTGCGAACAATCATTAGTAAACTCAAAGAGTCAAAGGGAGCATCCTTCAATAAGAGATTACATAAATGTTTTGAAAATGCACTAAAACCTTTAATGAATCTCCTATAGAATAGAGCATGTCCCAAAAAAGATCTCACCCCTTTAACATTTTTCGGGGGTGGCAAAGATGAAATTACTCTAATCTTTGCTTGATCAACTTCTATACCCCTACTTGAAACCACATGACCTAACACAATACCTTCTTGTACCATGAATGACTTTTCTTCCAACTTAACACCAAGTTTGTCTCAACACATTGTTTTAAAACTTTTTCTAAATCATTGAGACAAGACTCGAAAGTTAAACCAAAAATAGAAAAGTTATCCATAAAAACCACAAGTGAATCCTCGACCATTTCTGAAAATATGCTCATCATACATCTTTGAAAAGTGGTCGGGGCATTACACAATCCAAATGGCATCCGTCTAAAAGAAAAGGTGCCATATGGACAAGTAAAGGTGGTTTTGTGTTGGTCATCGGATGGATTGCAATTTGATTATACCCCGAATACACATCTACAAAACAATAATATTTTTGACCCGAAAGTTTTTCAATTATTTGGTCAATGAATGGTAGTGGAACATGATCTTTTGAGGTGGCAGAATTTAATTTCCTATAATCGATGCACACTCGTCACCCGGTTACCGATCGGGTGGCGATTTGTTCACCTTTATCATCTTTTATTACCTGGATGCCGGATTTCTTGGGAACTACCTTTTTCGGGCTCACCCATGAGCTGTCTGAAATGGGATAAATGATCACTGCATCCAACCACTTGATTACCTCCTTTTTCACCACTTTCCACAAGTTCGGGTTCAATCTCCTTTGAGTCTCTCTGGTTGGTTCAGCCTCCTCATCTGTATTTATTTTATGCATAACAACATATGGACTAATACCTTTTAAATCTGTAAGCGTCCATCCAATGGCCGCTTTATGTGCTTCCAACACCTTCACTAGTGCCCGCTCTTGCTCTTCCTCCAAATTTGAAGCAATGATAGCCGGGAGGGTTTCATTCTCCCCTAAGAACATATACTTCAAGTGGCTTGGAAGCTCCTTCAATTCCACCTTTGGTGGACACTCTAAAGATGGTTTGGTATCTGAATTGATTTCCTTTGGCAAACTCTCCCATTGTTGTGTCCATAGTGGTCTTCCCTCTTGTAGAGCTAAAGCATCCTGTTTTTGTTCCTCCATCTACAAAGCACAAACGTGTACCTGTTCAAAGTCATCACAAAGACAAGCCTCTACACACTCCTCATCATATTCATGAGGATTACAATGATCCACCACATCTTCCAAAAAAACATTCTTTACCACTCAAAGAATTAGCAACGTTAGTAAAAACATTTAAACGCATTTTTCAGTTGCCAAAAGCCATGTCAACAGTACCAAATCTACAATCAATGATTGCATGAGCAGTGTTCAAAAATGGTCGACCCAAGATAACATTTTGTTGTTGACTTGAGTCACCTGATGAATAATCCAAAACCAAAAAATCCACAAGATAATAAAAATCCTCTACCTTCACAATTACATCCCGTACAATTCCACAGGGAAGTTTTTGAGATAAATCGGCCAATACAACCGTGGTCTCCACACGTTTCAAATGACCAAAGTCGTATTGGTCATATAAACCCCCCGGGAGAATGCTCACTCCGGCCCCAAGATCCAATAACGCCCTAGACATTTGAAAATCACCCACTTGAATATTAATTAAGGGTGTTCCCGGATCTTGAAGCTTAGGAAGGAGGTCTCCTTTTAAAACCGCACTTACCCGCTCGGTTAAATCCACCCGTTTAGGCACTTTTTGTTGCCTCTTTTGAGTGCATAACTCTTTCAAAAATTTTGCATATGCGGGTACTTGTTTTATTGCTTCAAGTTAAGGTAAATTCACTTAACCTGTTTAAACACTTCCCACATTTCCTTCTTTTGAGGACCCCGTTTTAAAATTACATTTTTCTTGCCCGGGTCAAGCAAAACCGAAGGAAATGGAACTACATTTGATTCCACTTCCTTGTTTTTATCATTTAAAATTGTGGCTTCACCCGAAGCTTGCTACGGTTTCTCAAAAGTGACATGTTTAGTGGGTTTATTGGTTTCAACTTCTTCATCATCACTTTCCTTACCCGTGACATCCTCCACTTCACCTTCAACCAAACCCGGTCACAAATTGGCTTTATACTCTTTACTACTTCTCAACACACTAACATGATTGATAGGAACATTACGATATGAGTTATGAGAAGAGTTTACCTTGGTGTTGCTTGGCAACTGACCTTTGTTTTTCTTCAATTCTGCCACTTCGGTTGCAAGTTGACCCATTTGTGTGGTCAATGCTTGGATGGCCTTGTCATGAACTTCATCCTTTTGCATTCGGGCTTCATCAAGTTGATTCCTTTTCAGCATGTCTTGTTGCATCAACTTTAACATGTCCATCACTTAATTCCCACTTGATGAACCTTGACTCGAAGACCCGCTTTGAACACCACTCGTTCCTTGAAGTTGACCTTGACTTCCTTGATTGAAGTATTGCTGACGAGGAATAAAGTGGGTTTGAGAAGTCCTTTGGAAATTAGGATTGAGTTGAGTTGATTGATTTCCATATCGAAAATTTGGATGATTTCTCAACCCGGGGTGAGAAGTCCCTTGAATTTCATTTACCTCTTCAAATTGTGCTTGCCCTACCGTACACACATCAGCCCCATGACCCAACTCGTTGCAATTTGTACAAACATCAGTTCGTTGATTAGTAGTTTGTACCCCCACATCTTCTGCGGCATGAATTTGAGGTCTTCCAATTGCTGGTCTTGCTCTTCTTGCAGTTTGAGCCTTTCTCTTCGATGTGACCGACATTTGCTTCAAGAATACCCAATCATCTTGTTCATAATTGGTACCCAAATGTACCATTTGTGATTGACATTAAGTCCCGCTCATCTTCCGCATTCAACCCCTCATGAAACGCATTCAACAACTCCCAAAGAGCTATACCATGGTGAGGACAATTTTTGATCATCATATTAAATCTCTCAAATGCTTCATGAAACATCTCAACCGATTGTTGTTGGAAGCTTCTCAAGCTTCGTCTCGCATCATTAGTCTTTTGGGCCATGTAAAACTCTTCCAAAAATCTTTGTTGCATCTCGGCCCAAGTGTAAATTGATGCGGAAGGCAAAGTGTAGAACCATCTCTTTGCCTTATCTTCTAACGAAAATTGTAACAAAACCAACTTAACCTCATCTGGTGAGAAACCTTGACCCCCGATCGTGTTACAAATAGAATCATATGCCTCCAAATGAAAATAAGGTTCTTCCGTTGCTGAACCTTTATACTCTGGTAAACTTTGGAGCGCATTGGTTCTAACTTCGAACGTTCTTCCATTCTGATTTTGAGGAATAACCACCGGAGATGGGTTATTGGTGATGACCGGTCTGAAATGAGCTTCAATTCTCTAACCATCTCCCTTGCATGCCTTATTGGCACCCCCAATGGTACTCTCGGTTGACCCATTTGCCGATAAACGGGCCTTTGTTGTGCATATTGTTGAAATTGTGGTTGGGGATTTGGTTGTTGAGGTGGTTGATGTTGCGGTTATTGTGGGACTTGTTGCAATGGTTGGGGTTGTTTTATTTGATTGAAATGTGGTCCACCCCATTGTTGCACTTGTTGTTGCGGTTGCTGTTCGGGTCTATACCCAAATTGCCCTTGAATCCTCAGTTGACTCCCATCAACTCGACTTGCATATCCTTCTTCAAACTCTTCATACCCTTCACTATAAAGGTGATTGTTGTGACGAATTTGATGATCGTCCTTGAGTAGGCATAAAACTTGTCAATTGGGGGTTGAAAACTAAACACGGTTGAAGTAGGCACACTTGTAAAAATTGTAGTAGTAATGGGTTCAGTGGATGATGGGTTTTCGAAATTGATGGGTGGTGGAATTGACGGTAAAGTTTGTCCCGAAGCCATGATTGTGGTGTCAGTTGTTCGACCTTTTGTGCTTGGCAACCCAGTAATCTTGTTCTCCCTTTGAAGAATCGGATTCTGAAAAGTTCTCTCGATTTCAGGATCAAAAGCTAATGGCGATGAAGACAGAGAGCATTGTGTATGCATATACCTGTAAGTACCTGCACACTAGCACAATCAATGTAAAACTGACAATAATAATTAAACAAAAACTACGAAGATAACACACGTTGCACACTACTCTCCGGCAACGGTGCCAAAATTTGACGTGAGGTCAAAGACTCACTCAAAAATAAACCAAATACTACTAAATAGATAGTGGCAAATGGGTATCGAACACGAGGAGTTTATGAAAAATGTGTTAATAAGTAGCTTACAATTAAACTAATATAAATGTAAATGACACAAAGTAATTTCCAAATTGATTTTTGATTTGATTTAGTGAACTAAAATAAACTAACACAAAGGTTGTAAACAATTGCTTGAACAAGTATTGCTCTTGGGGTTCAGGTTGTTACGCAACACTCTTGTTAAAGTTCAATGGCTAAATCACAATATCTTGATTTTGTGTAAATGTAATTGTTTGTGATTAATCAAGAACTATGTACTCGGGTTCCTAGAACGCGAGGTTGTTATTTGGTAATCAATCAATATATTTCTAAGTCTAATTCCTTCTACTAAATCTCAATTGTCAACTACACCAAGAACGTATAGAATGAAACTAGGTTTAAGCAATATGGACAAGTTACAAACAATCAAATAGACATCATGATTATACTAACATAACGATTAGATAATCAATCCAATTACAAGAACAATAAACAAAAGTGTTTTGTAAATGACGTTACATCCAAGAGAAATACCTAAGAGAAACTAGCCACTCATGGTTTGAGAAATCATCATCACATCAATTGTAATCAACATACGAATCAAAAGCCTCAAAATAATGTTTACCAATACCCAAGATGATAATCTAGCCTCTCCCCATCGTCCCCAATTGTTTATGATTGAAAAGATGCACAAAAAGATAGCCAAAACGGCTAATTAAAGCTAAAGGAGGCTGGCAGATACGATTGGACCGTGGTCCACGGTCCAGACCGTGGGCCACGGTCCAGGCCACGATCACCATTCTCCCCCACGGTACGATGGGTTCTAGAGATTTTATCCCAGTTGAACCGTGGTCCACGGTGTGCACCATGGGCTACGGTGGAGCTTGTTCCCATTTCTTGTTTTCTTCATAATTTTCTCGTTCCAGCTTCGTTTTCTTCACCGTTTTCGCCTATGATCTTGTTATTTCGTCCTTTACCTCCTTATACTTGCAACCACACGACATAGTATAGTAATCCTACTCCTTGAAATTAAACATAAACGCCCATGATTTAACTAAAATTACTATACTAAAGGGTGGTTCTACAATCCACCCGTCAGTCATGTAAAGCCACGTGAACAATTACCTATTTTATCAAGACAATTTATTATGTTATATTTGAAAATCCCAATAAATAAGTTATAAAAGTATTCTAGATGAATGAATATATACAATTTCGTTAAATATCCTATTAGTATGTTATAAGCTAATCTTTAAATATGTTTAAATATAACGGTCTTAACATTTATTCTAATCACACATGCCACAATTCAATGATGTATTTAAAGAGGTTTTTAAAGATTTATGTATTGTAAAATTTGTTTATCATTATTTATATCTTATTAATTTATAGAGTATGTTACGACGCGTATTATTAAATTTAATTTTTTTTATTGTATTTTTTAATCACCCGTATACCGCACGTCTATCATAGTATTATATTTATATATGTATATGTATATATACGATTAAAATAAGATCCGAAGAGTGGGGGCATATGTTATAAAAAAACGACATTCACTGCCCCTCCCACAACCAAAAGGAATCCCACATCACAACTCAAGTGTTGTTCTCTCTCTCTCTATTATTTTCAACTTTAATCTTGACAGAAATTTCAATCCAAACCCACTCTCTCTCATATATATAATATATCCATCCTGCGTTCTTCTTCTGATAATCTTTGTTTCAGCGTCTGTTTGGGTGTGATGGGTGTGAGCACCAGGTGTTCCCATACTTCTCATATTACCGAGATCATCATCACCAGCTTCTTCCGCCACAAGTTCTATTAAACACCCTCTTTTTCATAATTCTATAGTCTCAGCTATTTCTATTAATCAAGCCATGGCAGCTAGAAGCTTTCTCTATGGCGGTGGATCTCTTCTCATGACTAACAAAAGGGTTCCTGCTGATACCCGATCGTCTCCTTTCCCGGGTAATATGTTGCCTGCTTGTAGATCCAGTTGGGTATTGAAAGTTGTGTAATTGCTTCATGATGGGTTCTTAGTCGTCCCCACTTCCTATTTTTTTGTTTTTTACTTTGAATTACCAGCTGCCTGCCAGACTTATCATTTATATTTGACTCTATTTTATTGTTTGTATCTTGATGGTTGACTTTTGAAATAATGGGGTGTTAATTAGTGCAAACATGTCTCCTTTTGGAACCTTTCAGGTTCTCGATCCATGCTTTGTTTTGAAGATGGAGGGAACAGATCCGTTGGACAATTTTGGCAATCATATGATCATGAAGATATTGGAGATCATGATGAGTACGATGAATACTTTCAGCAGCCCGAGAAGAAAAGGCGCCTCACGGGTGACCAAGTTCGCTTCTTGGATAAAAGTTTTGAGTCGGATAACAAGCTCGAGCCAGAACGGAAACTTCAGCTTGCAAAAGAACTCGGCCTGCAGCCGAGGCAGGTTGCAATCTGGTTTCAAAACCGCCGTGCGCGTTGGAAGAATAAGCAGCTAGAGAAAGACTATGATGATTTGCAAGAAAGTTACAATAAACTCAAAGCCAACTATGAAAATCTTGTCAAGGAGAAGGAGAAACTAAAATCCAAGGTAGTTAATATTGATTTAGTGTTTTTGATCCTTAAATCTGAGTGAATTTTTGTTGTAGGTTGATGAGTTAAGTGATAAGATAATGCTACAAGAGAAGGGAACCTCGGATTCGTCAAGTACTAAAAGCCCGTCTCAACCCCAACATGTTCTTGAGGATGATGCATCCCTAAAAATGGGTACCGGATATGGGCAAAATGGTAATTTCACGGAGTTTCACAATGAGGTCCACACACCGCTAATTGAACGGGTCGATTCGTCTTATGTTTTTGTACAAGAACAAAGTGATGGATCATTGGATGAAGAAAATAACTTGAGCAAGATGTTTCTGCCTTCTGTAGACGGTTACACATCACCAAAAATCGAAAATGGTGATCGCACGGACCCACATTCAGTAAACTCTTACTATCTTGGACTCCCTGGAGATGATCAAACCTTTGGCTTTTGGTCTTCCTGAAATAACTACGCTGAAGTTCTAGTAACTCAGTGATGGTGGGTTGTATTTTACTTTTGTTTGTTATGGTTTATGTTTGAGATTTCCTCAAATAAGATATTATAACTTGTAATTTATTGTTCCTACTTTTCCTTATAATATGATTCGTAAAATATGTTGGATTTCTTTCATAATTGGGAGTAAAATTATGTGGTTTTAGTTGATAAAATGGATGACTGAAACTGGCATTTGGGATTAATAAGACGTGCCTCTGTCATATCTAGTGCATAGTCTCATACCATAGTGATTAACAAAATTTTCTGGATGAGTCTCAAGTCTTGTCAAATTTTCAAATTTCATGTGGTATAAGTTGTGTTTTTTTTTTCTTTCTTTTTTTTTTTTTAATTATTGCTATTATCAAATTTGTCTACTTCATACAATTAACCAATTAAGCACCCTAATGTTCTGACTTCTGCCCAACAACTTGGAACGATTCAATCGTGTTTTTCACTCAATTAGAGGAGATTAGCTAGAATTTAGCAAAAGTTTTAATGGTAAGCATTATTGAATATATTATTAGACGGAGTTTCATAAGCAGGATTGACGAACGGAATAACTCATTATTAGATAATAAAAAAAGTGGTGTTTGATTGTTCAATAGAATGAAATCAATAATTACACATGGAATCATATTTAATCAAAACAATTCGTTCACACCCCCTTCTTTTTTTTTTTTTTTCATTTCATTCCGCTTTTATCATATTTTCTCAACACCACCACCTAACAACAACCACCACCACCTGTTGACCACCACCACCAATTAATTGCCATTGCCGCTGCCCGCCCCCACCACCACCACCGTCGCCGCCACCACTGCCATCGTAATTGTCACCTTACATCCAGCGTTACCATCGCCGCCACCACCGTCACCTTAGCCACCACAACCATTATCACCACCACCACCACTGTCACCACCACCACTGTCATCATCACCACATGACAACCACTGTTACCGTCGTTGCCACCGCCACCAACGGCCCTGCCGCCAGTCACCACCACTGTCGCCACCGCCACCACCACCACCATTGCCATTACCGGAGCTACCTCCACCAACACCGTTGCCATTGCAATTTTTTTCTATTTTGGTAAAAAAAATGCTATTTTGATATTAGAGTATTTTTATCATTTCAATTTCATTCCAATATTTTTTTGAATACTAAATAACATAAATTTGTACTTCATTCCATTCCATTTTCATAAGTTAACCAAATAAGATAAATGAATTGTAATTATTCATTTCATTTCATTCCTTCTCCCATTTTATTCTTTTTCCATTCTATTACCCCCAACTAAATATACCCCTAATATGTTCTTATGTTTTAAATATATATTCTGGTTTGGATTATAACTATATCTGTTATATATAATTCTTAATGGAGTTTTCATTATACCATACGTACTAATAGATTCTTATAATTATAACTTGTTTATTTATTTCTTATATAACTAGAATTTATGATCTACGCGTTGTGCGGGTTCTGTGATATGAAAGTCATTAGATATTAGTATCCGTGTGTTACGACGGAGCGCTCTTCGTACAGTACAAAGTTTGGATGCAAACAAAATAGGGTCAGGAAAAAAAACAATTTAAGAGTGCTACTGATAAACCTATCAAATAACCAATACCGCATATAAATTATGGTTAGTAAAATCAAAATCTCCTATATCCAACATTTAAGTACATATTTTATCTTGGAAAAAATAAACGACATGCCAAAGAAGCTTAAGCATACAATCCATATTTCCTAACACTCACTCAACTACTCAAGTAAGCTAGTAAAAGTGTAACCGAAGGCATCCCATATTTTATAATTGCATTTCCACCTTTAAGTTCTTCTCTTCCATTGTTCTCTAACTTTCTTTGTCATGTTCTCAGCCAGTAGCATATGATCAGCCCTTTAAAACTTCCTCGCTTTCTCTTGATACTGATTTACAATCGCAACATCATTTTGAAATAGAATATGTTGATAGCCACAACAAACAAAATTCAAATCAACAGATGCCAAATTAAGTATATAATGAAGACGCTAGTATAAAACAGGTAGAGCAGGTGTATTTAACAGCGACGTGATATTCTGAAAAGATTAATGCCTGGAAGATCCCATGGACTGAAATTATATATATTGGCTTCTTCAATGGCATTGACAATTTGACAGTACATGAAACCAACAGGGTTGCTGCAAAATATGAAGATACTTTGTTTTAATATTCTAACGCCATCCATTGCAATCCAAGTCGTGAATTTTGTAGTTTGAGTAGCGGAGAATTACTATCAACCGTATCGTTACTCTTGGCCCTGAGTATGTGGTTGTATATCTAAAATAAGCTACTACCAGAGTCTCAAAGTACCATATTTTGCCCTTGGATGATCTACTAAGGGTGAAAATTCCTAATCGGGAAACATGAATTCAGGAATATAATCTGAAGATTACCATGATAGGAGATCAATTTAACACCAAATAGACTAGTAGCCGCCCCAATGCGAAAGTGAGTACAGATGCGACGGTGGCAGCTTCACTACGATCTCTTTGTTCATATGTGTATAAGTTGATCTGGTTTTTTTCTGAAGGCCGGCATCAACCACGGCAGCCACCACCGCCAGTACTAGCCTCATAGAAGGCGGTGGAGCGATGGTTGATGTGTCTAGAAAGATGAAGCGGCGATGTGGTGTTGGTTAAAGGGAGTGAGAAATACATATTTATAGCTGATGCATCAACATTTATCCTAGACATCAAATTACCAAACAAAGTTGAATAGTAGCTTCTTCTCACATACTAATATGCCTATATATATATATATATATATATATATATATATATATATATATTAAAGAACGGCGACTATCTTCTATTTAGGCTATCGCACTGTCTAAATTTTGAGAGCCCTGATGCCCCACTCTAGCCAGACTAAGTTGTCTTAACCCAGCCCACGCTGGCTTAAGAGTTTGGCTTGGGTTTTCCCTCGAGAAACCATACCGCCGACTGCCACTTAACAATCATTATACCACCAAAAGAGCAGAACTCTTTAGCGTAGTACACGGTGGGACGAAAACCCAAGTGAGCTCAGGGTTCAAACTGACAACCTTTGCATAAGGCGTAGCTCAAATCCTTCATTGCCAATATCCACCCAAAAGGGACACATCGAACTTGATTCTCCACTGGAGAATCAAAGCCTCTTACCATTAGGCCATATGTGGGGGATTTTTAATATATATATATATATAGGGGAGGGATAATTTGGTAAAGTCTCTGCTGTAGAGGGCTCTTATGGGGATACAGTCTCGGTGACGGTCTCTTCCAGATTCTCTGATGACGGCTAAGTGGTGTCTAAGGATTCAGACAGGTCCACACTCAGCATAGGAGACTCTTGAGTGTCAATAGAAATATTTGTTAGTTTGGATATCTCCAACTTCGATGCATCTAACTCAGCGGTTAGTTCATCAATTTTCTTTTTAGCATCTAGATGGTGATAGCACTTAGTGCTAAAATCCGATTGAAGTTTCGAAAAATCTTGTTGCTGTGCCTCTATTTTGTCTTTAAAAGCTTTTTCAAGTTTCTTAAGTGTGGAGTTCTCATATTTAACACCCTCCATTTCTCTAATTAGGTTGCTATTGTGAATTTTATTTTATACAGACCTACTTTATCAATACATGATTGAGAACATAGTACAGAACTTACCTAAAAGAATTTGATGGAGGTGAAGACCATGAAAGCATGCTGAAGATCCTTGACCTGCTCCTCAGCTTCGTTCTCCTCTTCTCCGACATCCACCTCAGCAAAATTTGCAACTTGATCACTTAAGTTCAGTGCTGTAGCACTGATCCTCCCAAAAGAAGTTTTGAACCACCAAACCACGCTCACCCACACTCGAACTAGCCACATTCTCTTCTCTTCCACCATTCACCGAAACCATTGCCCTCTCTCTATTCCCTTCCTTCACCGGATTTGTGCACTCACGAGCAAAGTGACCTGGCTCGTGAAAGTTCTAGCACCTCAAAGAGCTCTTGTTAAATCCCACTTTCTGATTTGCAGTTACATTCCAGTTGTTCCTGCATGTCCTCTAAGTGAACTTCTTGGCTCTAAAAACAGCCATGGCGATTTGCCAAGAAATATCCATCTCCTCCACATCATCAGGATGTATCTGATCCAGCTCAGCAGCCACAACGGGTTGTACCAGGTCTCCAGCAAGAAAGGCGTTATAGCAGTTCATAAAACCTGCCATTAAAGCAATGTTCTCTTGAGTCACCTTGGAAATAACAGGAGTTTGAATGGGAGACTGACCGAAGGTGGCCATAGAAGTTTGTGATTTCGGTGCAAGAGTCAGTTGCGGAAAGAAAACAAGAGCAGCTGGTGTAGGTTGTGAAGTGGGTTGACTTTGTGGTGACCTGAACATGGAGAAGGTCTGCTGAGACTGCTGCGATTGAGCTGGCTGACTCTGAGAAGACTTGAACAATGAGAAATTGTCTTGTGAAACTAGAGCATTGTTGGATGCAACGCTATAACCAGCAGTATTGTAGGTATTCACATGATTGATTGCACGCTGCTTGTCATCCATATCACAAGCCTTGATAATCGCCATCACCTCAGAGAGTGCCAGTCTAGCCAGATCCTTGGTTTTCTTAATAACAGCCACATTTAGATCCCAGCTCTATGGCAGTGAGTTGACTAGCTTGTTGTTAACTCAGCAGACGTAAGGCTTATGTTAGCCGATCTCATCTCATTAACCAACGAGATAAACCGGTGTAGCTGTTTCTTAAGAGATTCTCCCAAAACATAGTTAAACATGTTGAATTGCTGTCTTAGGAGATCCTGCCTACTTCTCCTCATGTCTTGATTTCCCTCAAACACTTCAATAAGAGCCTCCCAAAGAGCTTTAGCTGAATCCAACTCTCTAAATCCCAAGGCAATCTCAGGCGACAGTGCCATGGTCGAGCTTTCTCATCCTGCTCAACCTTATCAAAATCAGCATCCGTATACAGCTCAATTGGCTTCGTCCCCACTTCATCAGAAACCTCTCTTTGATACGTGATAACCTGAGGACTTCGAACCATGCTCCTCCACATTTTTGCATCCTTTGCCTTCACATACTTTTCAAACCTGAACTTCCACTCAGCAAACCCTTTAGACGACAGTAATCGAGGCACACGAGTAGTAGTCCCCATGATGGAGTCAAGCTCTTGATGTAGAGTAGCATTGGAAGACGTGTTAACAACAGATTGATCCATAATAGCCTTGACCGAAAACTGTGAAGAAAAACCGAAAACAGCAGAGGTCTTCCGAAAACAGCAGAAAGTTGACCGAGAATGTCGAAATCAACCCGAGAACTTAAAATTCTGCTGAGAACCTTGAAATCTTCCTGAAAGACTCAAAATCTTCCGGAAAATCCTAAAGTCTATTGAGATCTTCCCAAAAGCCTTGAAATCAACCCGAAAACCGAAGCAAATTTACCAAGAACTAAGAGTAGTTCAAGATATGGGTAATCTTAGAAAGTTTAACTAAATCCCGAGAAAGATGGGATTCAAATCAAACACAAGATTAACCAAAATCTGTTCTAAACAAGGTTCCTCACCAACCGAAGAACAGTTCTTCAATCTCCAGAAATCTTCAACCAAAAGCACCACAGAAAGTCACCAGCAGAATCCTTGATATCACCTTCAACCGACCCTAGAATGGGTCTATAGGCTCTAATACCAATTGTAAGTCCCGAGAAAGGATCTTTCAATGTGATATCAAGTAACTCAATGATTAGGCGAAAACTAATCACCAAGCCGATTCTATGCAGCAAACACGAACCAAACATAACGATGTCCCAACACTAAATGCCTTTTCAAAACGGCTCATTTGAGACAAACCAAGCCGATACTTTTTTAAAACGGCCCTTTTTGACAGGAACCAAACAGTACAATTTTTAAACAGCCCATTTTGACCTGAGCCAAACCGATGCCTTTTTTCAAAACGGCTCGTTTAGGTAGCTAATAACAACCGAGAACCAAACCATTTAGATAGCTAAAATAGGAACTCAAACCTTTTATGGCTTGGCGGGTTCAGAAGGCCTGGAATGAAACTTTTGCATACTGAACAGTGATAATAATTAACAAACCTGAAGGGAACTTAAACCATCACTTTCAGCAACTGACTTCTCCAAACAACAAAGATCAAACTCCAATAACTATTCCATCATCGATCTTACACAAAAGTCCTGAAACATACATAAAGATAACAATATAATTTATGAAAAAACCAATACTGCAATAAATATCAAAATTAACTATAAAGACCTTTTACTTCGTACAAAAGAACAAAAATGCACTTTCGATCATGAATAACTTGGTGACCTTCCATATTATATTAGCAGACCCCTTTTTTATCAACTTTGAATCTGCTAAAAAATTATGCGCCAATACGAATACCATAGGGGTAAGTCCTAAAAATGAACAATGACGTATAATTATAAAAGTGAAAGAAAATTACCTGGGACAAATGTTAAAAGCGCTTATGTACATTTGTGTAAGTTTATGTTCAGTAATATTGTTGGTTTTTGTTCGTTTGCTTATGTTCATTTATATTTCTTCGTTTATGTTTGTTTGTGTTCGTTTCGAATGCTAACAAAGAATGTTCATTTTCTTAATGAATGAACATGAACCAGTATAACGGAAACCAGTTCGGAATTGGTAGAAATCATAGGTTTGAGAGGCGATTTAAAATTCTCGACATTGAAACCAGTTTCAAACAGGTTAATTCGATTTCGAACCGATACCGGTCAAAAAGCTAAAAAAAACCGACAAAGAAACCATTTTCCACACAAACCAAAACTCGTTTCAATGAAAATATCCCCTAAAGCTATAAAATTAAATATACACATTTTTAAATTTGGAGCATTTATACCCTTCTTTAGAACTTGCATTAGAAAGAGTAAGGTGTAATGATCATACTAAAAAATTTATTTAACAAAATGGGTAAATATGAAATCTTAAGTTTTTGAATGGGTATATTTATATTAATTTATGATATTATTTAAAGACGAATTACCATGTGGAACATTAGTAGTAGACCCGGGCTGGAAGAATTTAGTGTGATTGCTTTAAAGAACTTGGGGCGCCATTTTTATCCAAAAACTTGCAGGCCTGCACCATTTAAACAAAATGAATACAAAAACATAGACTTAATAAAAACAAGTCCATGTTATTATAAGATAAACCAAACCTCGATGATCTGATTGAGCCCAATGTCCAATAACTTCTGATACTTTTGCTGTGACAAAACTTTGTCTGTTGGAGGAAGACTTCAAACTACAGCAGCAACTGTAAAAGAAATTAGTTAATTATGCAATACACCTTATGGGACATATAAACTGTGATGCGTCCTCTTCCAAAAACATAAAATACACATATTACCTTTAGGCACATTATTTATTTTGTATGTTCCAGGCCTTATTACCATTCTATCACCAGAACAATAGTTCAAACTCAGTAATAAATAAATAATCATGATAAATATAAAAAAAAGCCCACTGACAGAAAACAAAATTACAGATACAATAACTTTTTAAAGTTAATTCACTTAAAAAGCACTAATCATACCTAATTTTTCGTATGCGGTTTAAAGCCCCCAAAATGACCGCACGTCGTTTTATTCCGGCCAGACACCAACACAACCACCGCACCCACTGACACTGGTTTCTCAAAGTTCATCTACAATTGCAGGATTGAATCATGCCATTAAGAAAAAGATAGAACCGCTAACATAAATTACATTTTGAAGCAAATTTTAAGTTACAAATCTCATAGCCTCATACTTTATCAGAATCCAAAATTGATGGAAGTCGATCTTCATTAGAACCCCAATAAAAGATGCAAAAGTTAATATATTAAGAATGATAGAAAGCCATAATAGGTTTGTAAGCTCAATGATAACAAAAAAACGTCTAAAATTTAATACTTCTAGTCAATAAGTAGGTGAAATATGCAATTACAAAAATTGCACTGAAGTTGGTGAATGAACATGAACCATGCTCGATTTGTAAACGACATAGGCTTGTGCTCGTTTACAGCCCTAGATCTAGTAGGGTTTCAGAAGCTTGTAACAGAAATTAACCAGCATAATAGTGTGCAAATTTCTGACAGTTTATACGAAATAATAGAATCCCGGATCTAATCTATAGTTCCCCAACCATTTATATCCCAATTGGTTCACGATGCCAAATCATAATCACACTACCATAGTTGGATCTGAAGCAAAACCTAAACATTTAAACACATCCCTTAAACTCTACTGCAATTTGGTATAACTCAACTGAAAGAAAAACTTTGTAAGCACACCAAATTAAAACATTCAAATCTCATATCCTACATTCCAAATTATCATCTTAATAGACCAGATCCAGTCAAAACACTGAAAAATTAATAATACAACCAATATGCCTTGCTCTTGCTCTATGCTACTAAGGCGATAACGGTCGGCTAGAAATGACTGCAGCGGCACGCTCAAAACAGGCAAAATGCAAGTGGTCACATCAAAATGGACGGCTGTTGAAGATGCATGTAGGCTAGCGAACTCCAACAGCGTTGGCAGAGGTCCAGAGCGGCTGTGCTCGGCTATCTTCAATGCAGAACTTTGAGAGAGAAAACAGGGGAAGGCAGAGGAATTTTAGAGTGTCTGGTGAGGGATTTGAATTTTGAAATTGAGGGTCTTCATTGAAGCAGATCTATACAGGGTGAAACAGTGCATTGAGTTGTTGTACCTTATGCTATGTAAGTGGTAAACTCTTATTTTTCAACATTCATACTTTCTCTCTTTATCTCTATTATTATATACTAGTAGAAGACCTGCGCGATGCGGCGGGGCTCGATATTGTTTAGCATTCAATTGATTTTATTTTAATGATACGTCATAAAATAGAATGCATTTATAATACTTCAAAGATATTACAAATTATATTGGTTTCAATGATGCAAGAATATACAATTTACCAAAATATTCCATTGATTACGTTAGCTCATGATGAGCACAATTGCTGACAACACAGATACGGTCGTGGGGAGCAGCCACGGATGTGCGAAGTTTGGTTCCAAAGCCAACGTCTTGTCAACAGTACCACCATTAGGTCCCAAAACAACCTGCTCAATAAAATCCTAACCATCAATAACAATAACAAGAGTTTTAAACATGATAAATATGTATATATTACTTACCAACACCAGCTTTTGAGACAGGTTGAACAATTACTACAAGGTTCTTATTTGGCATCTCCTATTCTTTAGTTCTTGACGACATATTGTCATAAATTCCCATTTTGCCCTTTACGATCTTGGATTTCTGCAGCCATGCGACATCAATTGTAAACGGGTTAAATGCCACCTAAAGTGTATTTTTGAAATATAAATCTTCTAAAAAATTATATCATATAGGACTAATTTATTTACTAAAAAAATATATAATCCGGTTCTGTTTTTTTGGTTTTTGTGTAATTGGCTTAAACAAATAAAAATCAGGTTCTGGGTTGCCAGGTGACCCTACAAAAGTCATTTGTTAAAAAATATGCTTGAAAAACAATCACTCAAATATCTCATTCACAAACAAGCCAGCTTGTTCAGCTCCTTTATAAACCAAGCCAGGTTGAAAAATCTCGCTCAAAACCGGCTCATTCACAAACTGACCCAGCTCATTTAGCTCATTTACAAACCAATTTTTAGAACATAATCCACTTCACAACAAATAAAAAATTAAATAAAAGAAAGAACTTCTCTTTAGGAACAATTTTATTAATTAAATGAAAAAGGTCAATTTTGACCAAAATAGTCAAAATTACACAAAATGCATAGCGGACTCTCTAAAAGACAACATTGACTTCATCATATGGAAAAAACTTTGTATGGGTCAGAACAACTTTGTATGGAAATAAGTACGGGTCAAAGCGGGTCACATAAAAAGATAACTAGAGTATCTATAATATTCAATTTAGGAAAGTGATCCCATTCCCAACACATTCCATTAATAAATTTCTGTTCTAAAACACTATTTTAATATATAACTCTTTTCTTTCCATGATATTTCTAGCCAAAATCAAAATCAAACGTGAACCATAAAAAAGAAGTTTGAATTCGATGTAAAAAAATATAAAAAACAACTCAGGAAGTGAGCTCGAGCTTTATAAAAAATAGCTCAAAGCCAGCCAGGCTCAAGCCCTCTTAAGTCAATATGAGCCGAGCTTGAGCCTAGTCAAACTCAGGCTCGGCTCATTTAAACTTAGACTAAGCATCAATACCTCATAGAAGAGAACATGTCCTTTAAGAAAGTTTTTATGATCGACTTGAGGTGTCTCCGGAATAACTATGGGACAAAAAAAGCAATGATCATGAGTCAACATTTTATAAAAACAAAGAAATTCATAAATTTATAAATAGGACAACTTACATTCAATACATCCAGTAACATATCCCAAATATTTTATCGAAGATCTGAAGTGTGAGGACTGTTGAGCAGAATTGCAATAAAGTTGATAAAATATATATAAAAAAACAGTTACTATGAATTGCAACTGGAAATTATAAATGCAATTTGTTATATTAATCTTGAGTAATAACTAACATACATACATCATGTAATATGAGTGTCATTAAACAACTGATCCGCGGCCTGCAACATAGCAACCAACCAATATCAACTTCACAAACCAAATTTAATAACTAACATTTAACTTTGAACAGGTTTACTCTTATTCCTAAACCAACTTTTATGCCGTCAAAACATTCAAGTGAAAACTATAAGATTTAACACAATCAAGTGAAAACTACTCACGAGCTGAGCCCGAGCTTTAGAAATAGAGCTCGAAACAAGCCAAGCTCGAGATCACATATTTAAAACAAACAAGCTTAGCTCAAGCTATTACATCACAATAACCATCTTATAAGAAACTTAAGATTACAATTTACTAATCACATTCCAAATAAGATTGGATCTTATAGACGCAGACCATAACAAATAAATAAAATTATGTTTTTTCTTATAGCCATAGCATGCAAAAGTTAAAATTGAACAAAGAAAACTTGTTCCTAATAATAATAAAAAAAAAAAAAAAAGAAAGCTTATAAGAAACATTACCAGCCTTAATTTTAACAACCCCTTCTTGCATTACTCTTGACATTATCAAAACTATAACCTAATTAATTCACTTTTTTGAAAAACAACCAGCTACAGAAGGGACATACTCCTTTTGGAACCCATGATAATGATAAAATAGATCTGCAATTAGTACAAACCCTAAATCAGGAAAAAAAATACAGATGTAATGAGCACCACATAAATAACAATAGATGAAATAACCAGTACCGACATCAACAGTAACATAACGGATCTGGCCGTCTCTAATATTTGGAATTACCATATGGCATATACAAGTGAAGCCATAAACAACGCTACTCTGTCCAGGCATGAAGCGGAACCAGAGGTGTCTCGAGAGAGCGGCGAACTTTACCAATGGATCTACTGCTTTAGGGTTTGAGAGGGGGCGATTTTGATTTTGAAATCCATATGAGTACAACAAGACAGGGAGGTGCATTACATGTTGTATGTAGTGCATCATAAAATGTAAATCTCTTTAAATTCAAATTCTCTCTCTCATATAAGGTGCTGTTTGTTTTTCCTCAGAAACACTTCTCCACCTCTTTTGTCTGCATCGAGAAGAGGGCGCGCAGACGTTGGGCTCTGCAGTGTGTTTGTTTTTTCGCAGACGTTTCATTAAAAAACGTCTGCGCGCCCTCTTCTCCCAAAAGTGATGGTATTATAACTTCTTAACCTCTTCTGCCCATTTATTTCATCGATCATCATCATTCTCCTCCTAACCTTAACTCCTCCTCCTAACTCCTCTCCACTGCCGCCGGCTACCTCCACACCGCCGGCGCCGGCTACCTCCACACCGCCGGCCGCTCAGATTCCAGGCTCAGATTCCAAATTCCAGGTTCATTTATTTCATCGATCATCATCATTCTTGTTCTTCATTCTTGGTCTCAATAGCAACAGCTCAGATTCCAGGTTCATTTTCTTCCAAAATTCTGTGTTAATTGTATGTTTTGATTTTTTCTTGATTGATGAGGCTTCACGGCTTAAGCGAAATTCTTTATATTTGTGTTAATTGTATGTTTTGATATTTTAATGAAATTCTTTATATTTGGGTTATGTTTTATGATGATGTAATAATCTTGGTAGCTTGATATTCTGCCCTAAATAGGGGTGGGGGTTGCAAACGAGCAGAGCCGCTCGAGAGCTACTCGGGCTCGAATCGATAAAAAACTTGAAACAAGCCGAGCCCGAGCCTCAAACAAAGCTCGTTTAGTTACCGAGCTTGAGCCTTGTGTATTTCTAACATAAGTACTAACAAGTATCATCAGATACAGATCATGTTAAGAGCACAATGAGATTTGTGACAGAAAATAAAATGAATATTAGATGTGAGTTTAGTTGAGTTAGGTATGTAACCTGAAAGATAGTTGGATCCCTGGCTACTTGCTTTGCATCTAGCTGAATATTCCCTTCTTCAAAATAGTAAGCACTCATCTGGACGTTCAAGATAAACAAAGTGTATAAAGTATAATAGTATTTACTATTTAATAATAATCTCATTTTGCTGAACAAATAAATTAGCATTATTATACTTAAGGATTAAAAGTAATATTAAATATCATGCACATACACATGTAGGTTTTTCTCATTCACCCAAGAAGGAAGTGTCCCATATAGCTCACTGTTAAACAAATCACTGCATACTAAAAAAAATTAGAAAACTATATATATATTTTAATAAATCTTGTAAATTTTCTCTATAACACAGTTCACTTACATATTGTGAATAGTTGTGTTGTTTACATCAAGAAGGGTAATATGAATGTCAAAATTCAAAACCAGCTATTTCGTTCCAACATAGAGGCTAATTGAAAGTCACTAATATTAACGGAATTGAACAATTTTCAGCTTGACTTTTAAAGTCAAAATAACAAAAAATAATCTTGCAATTTGCCAGCTGACTTTTAAATGTCAAAAATAAACACATACAGCATTTTGACAGTTTGACCAAACTACCCTTTTGCACAAACTATCATTCTTAACACATACACAGAGAGCCTTTATGGTAATCTTCTTCTTACTTAATGCTTTAAAGATCATCTTCTGTCATTGGCTCCAATAAGGCATCTGGACCAAGTTCAGATATCGGGGCCACAATAGCCGGCTGTCATTGACCTCTTTTGAACTTTTATGTTCTAATTTCACACAGCACAGCCGAGCCCGTTTTGTTAATTTTATTTGAGAAAATAGTTTATTGATGTGTGCCTTTTCCTAACTTGGACATTGTACATAAACTGATTTTCTCATAAACTGATTTTCTCTATTTGAGAAAATAGTTTATTGATGTGTGCCTTTTAATTTTAGGTTCGATGAATTGTTGTTTTAATAGAATTGTTGTTTCTTGTTAGTTGATCATAAAAATGGTAGAGAAACAACATTGGTCGAATGAGCAAATAAAATGTTTATTAGAAACATGCATTGAAGAGAAAAACGTTGTGGGTAAAAAAGGGTTGAGTTTGCACAAAGAATCGTGGGCTAAGGTAATACGGGTTCTTAAGGAAAAGTTTGGATTGGATTTGAGTCAAAAACAAGTCAAAAACGCCTATGATAATCTTAAAGCCAAATACATAGGATGGTTGTATTTGAAAAACAAAACCGGCAACATCTACAACCCTCAAACAAATACCTTTACCTTAACGAACGAGGAATGGGAAGACTTTAAGAAGGTATGTTCATATATTTTTATTTTTTAACATCTACCTCTACCTTAAAGTCCACCCCTAGTTTATTTTTTAACATCTACCATTATTTTTTTAGGGGCATTCGAAAGCGGCATCCTTAAAAACAACTCCATTAGCATTTCCTGAACTTCATGCACAACTGTTTGATGAGAACATTGCCATGGGGAATCGCAAGTGGACCTCAACCCAAACATCAGTGGTTGGATCATCCTCTTGTCATCGGCTCCAATCGGTCCAACAACTGATGATTATAGACAACACAGAAGATGATGCCTGCACTAGTCCTACTACCGGGCCTACTACCGAGCCTACTCCTGAGCCTACTCCTGAGCCTACTCCCGAGCCTACCCCCAAAAGGGCTAAAACCTCAAAACCATCATCATCTGTCAGTTTGGAGGATTTAGCACTTCACATGAAAAATGCTTTGTTACATTTGACTAGGGAAAAACCTGAAAAAAAACGCCCGGTAGTTACAACAGTTGTTGAGTGTTCTGAGAAGTTAAGTTTGGTTGGGTTAGAGCCGACGGACCCTCTATATTTGGTTGCTTTTCATATTTTTGGAATGTCCACGGACATGAGTGAGGCGTGGATGGCATTGCCAAATGTTCCCGTCGTGTTAAAAGGGTGGATCGAGATGACGGCTAAAAATTTAGGACTTTTGAAGTAGTTTTTGTTTTGTTGAAAACATTATTTGTTTTTGGTGTATGTTTTTTTAGTTATGTTGAAAACATTCTATGCTTTATGGTTAAGTTTAACACATTGTATGTTATTTTATGGCTATGTGACATGGTTGTTTATGCTTTATGATAATGGTTGTTTATGCTTTATGACATGGTTGTTTATGTTTTATTAACAGGTTCATAATGAATAATGATGAGAAAATACTTCTGGTAGTTGTTATGCACTTGTATATCCGCTTTTTTTGGAAGAGGGGTTTGAAACGAAAACGAGACAATGATTCGTCAATGACGGGACATAAATACACGTCAGAGTTATTGCAAGGAAATCCCAAACAATGCATTGAATTGTTACGCATGTCCCGTGAATCATTTGTTCGACTATGTGCACATTTTAGAACAAATTATTCGTTAAAGGATAGTAAACATGTTTCGGTTGAGGAAAAGATGGCTATGTTTTTGATGATAATCGGCCATAACCAACGTTACGTGGTTATCAAGCGTAGATTTCAACACTCAAAGCAAACAATTCATAAATTCTTAAATGAAGTGTTGGATAAAATGATGCTTTTCGCCAAAGATATGATAGTACCAACTTCTTTCAATCCGAATCCAAACATTCCGGGACATAACAAGAGGCTACGAAAGATTTTTAAAGGAGCGGTTGGTGCACTTGATGGGACCTTGATACATGCTGTTGTTCTACTAGGCAACAAGATTTATATAGAGGAAGGGGAAAGGGTGATTGTTATCAAAACGTATTAGCAATTTGTGATTTTAACATGATTTTTACTTTTCTTGTGGCCGGATGGGAAGGGGTAGCACATGATTCTAGAATATTATCAGAGGCATTATTAGATCCACACGCGCCATTCCCATTTCCACCATCAGGTATTTTTATTGTTTGTTAATTATTTCTATGTTAGTTTAATATTGTAATTAATTGAAAATATTTACAGAGAAATACTATCTTTGTGACGCCGCGTATGCACACATACGAGGATTTATGGCTCCATATCGTAATGTGAGGTATTGGCTTGGAGATTTTCGTCGGAGACGTGCGTTAACCAATAAAGAAAAATTTAATCATGCACATGCAAAACTTCGAAACGTCATTGAGCGTGCTTTTGGTGTCTTGAAAGAAAGATTCCCTATATTGAAGAGGATGGCACCATTTCCATTGGAAACACAAAGGAACGTTACCGTTGCATGTTTCGCACTACATAATTTTATTAGGAAACAAGGTTTGGACGATGAGTTGTTTACACAATACGATCAACCCAATGTGTCGATTGGAAATAGTCGTGGGCAAATTGATGCTGATGAAGACGAGGTTGAAGCACTTGGCACTGCATCAGATCGGGAATATATGACTCAGTTAAGAGATGAAATTGCTGAGCAGTTAATGCAAAATACGGAATAAATGATTTAAAAAATGTTTGTGGTATTATGAATATTATTTCAGTGTTGTTGACTATTATTTAAATTTTGATGTTGAAGACCTTTTTTATTTATATTTCAGTTTATTTAAATTTCAGCTTATTTTAGCAGTCTGCAGATGTTAAAAAACAAACAGTCTTCTTGTTGCAGACTGCAGAGTTTTGGTCCACCTCTTCTGCTACAGATGTTGGCAGATGTGGTTTCGCAGTCTTCTGACATTTTACCTCTGAAAAACAAACAGCACCTTAAGTATTCATATCTCTTCCACCATTTTTTAACTCTATAATTTAACAAAAAGTTACTACTTTTTTAATTTGCCTCTCATGTTAAAAAAAACCTTACATCCTGTCCTCTATATTTATTTTATATTATTTTTTCTTTTTCTATTCATTTACAATTTTAACTACTTAATATTTTGTCTTATTATATATTTCTTTTAAAAATTTATAATAATTTTTAGAAAAACTAGAAGGAATCATCCAAACTTTCACATGTTAAACAATAATAATACCTAGGGGGGTGTGCAACGGATAGGACCCGAACCGGAACTAGTTTGGATGATTTTTCATACCCGGAATCGGACCTTTTATAAATGGGTCGGTCCGGGTATTGAAACCGGTCTTACAGAAACGGGTCTGTGGATTTCATGGGATTTTTAAAATGCAGAAACTTTATGTAAGACCCCGAAACCCAAGAATCCTACAGTTGGTCATCATATCAAAAAATTCAAAAAAACTTTAAAACCAAACCAATTCGTTTTATCCAAATAAGTTTATCTTATTAAAATCAGTTCAGGGTAATTAAACAGCGGAATAATAAAAATCAAAATCCCTAAAAACCGGGAAGAGTACCCAAAACCAAAATTTAAATGTTTAAAGTAATAAATGAAAAGAAAACAGTTTGCGTAATTAATCTCCGACTAGATATGCCTTCAACCATCCGAGTAGTCTCGAGCACGTCCAAGCGGTAGTTCCTTACCTCTCAACCTGTAAATCAATCTAACATACACACAAAGTCAGCTAGAGCTAAGTGAGTTCAAGTTTTCATAAACAATATTCATACTTTATTTCAAAGTTATAGCTCTAAAACAGTAAAGAGAATAATAATAAAATAAATAAATATATTTCACCAAATAATACATTCATGGTCGAACATGCGCACACGGGCCTCTCCACCACGAGTCAAGACACGAGTAATATATTTGACTTGGACGCGGTAAGACCTAAGCACGTGACACGAGCCTCTCCACAACGAGTCAAACCCGAGTAATATATTTGACTCGGTCACAGCTTACACATCCAAACACGTGATACGGGCCTCTTCACCACGAGTATAACCCGAGTAATATATTTGACCCGATCACGGTTTAACATACAACGTGCCTCTTCACCACGGGATTTTAAAACCCGAGTAATATATTTAACCCGCCAAAATGATGATCACGCCACACGGTCCTCTCCACCACGGGATTTGAAAACCCGAGTAATATATTTGACCCGACCGTGATCACCATGCACACACACATCAATAAGCCTACTCACATCATTCTTAGTCACAAGGAACTAAATAACATCAACAATTTTAGGCTATAAGGTAACACATGCTCATACATATTTATATATATATATATATATATATATATAGGAGATGGATCAAATACAAATAAAAAAACCGTACTAAACGTACGAATCAAAGAATTGAACGGTGGCAATGTTGTAATTAAAAGAATCTTTCACCCTTCACTACCACATCTATTCTGCAATTTCTTTACAGGTCAACCCTCCTTCTCTAATTGCTCGTGTCTTCATCGTATCATCCACCCACAACTTGTTATTTGATGAAATCGACTGAGTTATATGGTTCAATTAAAATAGAATTCTATCTTCAAAAAACAGAGCATGACTTTTTTTTTCAAGGGTTTAGGTGAAATAAACCAAATTAATCAATTGAAAGAGCATATGAAGAAATGAGTCAACAGGAATTAAGAGTGTGTTAAATCAGTTGAACAAGATTTGTACAAACTCAAATCAATTAGAATTAAGAATTAATTGATTTTGATGGTTGAAGAGACGATACGTAAATAGTTCGTATATGTAATTTCAATTAGAGTAATTTTCATTTTCACGTAGAGTAATTTTATTACAAGTAGAGTATTTTTAAATTTCACTTAGAGTAATTTTCAATTTCAAGCAGTGTAATTTTATATTACAAGTAGAGTAATTTCTATTTCAAATAAAGTAGTTTTCAATTTTAAGTAGTGTAATTTTCAATTTAAAGTAGTGTTATTTTCAATTTTAAGTAGAGTAATTTGTATTACAAGTAGCGTAATAAACTTATATAAGTAGAGTAATTAATGTAACCATACATTCGGACTCTATTTTGTTTAACAGGAACAATTCCTACCATTGTTGCTATTTTTGAATCTATATAACTTTAGATTTGTTTATCTCGATTTACAAATAAGATAGCCTTCATTTCAATTTGATAATGATGTCATCAGCAATATCAAGCAATTTTTTTTAGTTACTGGGTAATATTTGACCATCATGATTTTGAAGCAGGCTATATGAGGAAGAAGAAGTAGATACAATAATTACTCTACTAACAAAATAATTACTCTAGTTGAAACAAGTAGTGTAATTTAATTACACTACATAGTTTACAAATAGAGTAATA